>NW_025052503.1:0-12984 GCF_019279795.1 Protopterus annectens | reverse complement strand
TACAGATAGATATTTGAATAGTAGAGATAGATGGATATATAGTTTAGAACATTTTAATTGTGAATCAAGGGGTGTGGTATATTTGGTTATTTGTGAGTTCTGCAAGTCATTTTACGTAGGGAAAACAGAAAGAATGTTAAAAAGGAAAATTTATGAACACGCCTATGATATATCTGTGGGGAAAGATACTAATGCCTTGTGTAGGCATTCCAAGGTATGTTCAAAAGCTAAATTCTCCTTTATGGTTTTAGAACAAATTAAAAATAACATCAGAGGTGGCCCGTGGGAAGAAAAAATTGAATTCAGAGAATTATGGTGGCAGGTGACCTTAGAAGCAGGCAGATCTCCTGGTTTAAATGATTATATATCTATATTGCCTTTGTTAAAATTAAGATCTGCGAAACTTTGAAATACAAATTTTAATGAATATATAAAAAAAAAACCACTAGAGGGCATTCATACACTGTTCTGTTTTCCATTCTATATGAATAAATGTTTTTTATACTAATGCATTCATATAAACAAATTGTATTTAATAATACCTTTTAATATATTTTAATATATATACATTTTTTTATTTATCTTAGGTAACATATTTTATATAAAATAAACTTTTTTAAATATGTATTTAATTATTTAAATGGTTGATTGGTTTTAAGAAATAAATGTGTTTCAGTTTTGAAGAAATAGTAATATTAATTAGGTAAGATCTCTATTGGGTGTTTTAAAAGTTAAATAAAGGAAGGTATTGGTTGGTTAATTAATGAACAATATAAATTGGTATCAATGTTATGCACTGGTCATCTGATGAAGTCTATGAAATAAGACAAAAACGTATATTGGGACTGAGAAGGCATTTATGTATTTGGTATGTTTATTGATTGTTGGTGTTCGTTTTTGGAAATAAACTTGTTTTAATATAGCTCCGGAGTTGTCCATTTCCGGTATTGAGCACACACTTTTTTCATAGTTTCATAGTATAGTACTAGGCTATTTGCCCTGGGGCATTTGTAAGCCTAGCCATAGTGATGCAGCTTTTGCCACCCCATGAAATGGTACAAAAAATGTACAGAATGAATTTAGAATACTGTGCCTCTGTCTTGTAGTGGCACAATGAAGGTCCCCTTATATAATAGAATTAGTTTACTGTGCCCCTGTCTAGCAGTGACACAGATGTGACCCCTGGGGTAAACTTACGATCTCCCATCCACTCATCAAGATTTTTCTTGAAGAGAGTCAGTGAGGGGCTCTGCCTAATATGAACTGGGATCTTGTTCCAAAGCATGGGAAGCCTCTGGGTTATGAATCTATCCCTCCAGCATGTCCTATTCATACTTGTGCCGAGGCTTAAGTCTTTAGCTCTCGTGGTCCTGATGGATTTGGATTTTTGAGGGTGGAGCATGTCCATCAGATCCTGATTGGACATGGCCTTGTACGTCAGGCAGAGATCACCTCTGAGCAGGCGGTATGCTACTGAATAGAGCTGAAGTTTCTTTAGTCTGGCAGAATAAGACATATGTTGGAGACCGTTGATCCTCTTGGTGAGGTACTGTTGTGGTCTCTCCAGCTGTTGCAAATGCCGGGTGAGGTACATACCAAATGGGGCATTGTACTCAATCATGGGTCTGATGAGGGAGGAGTATAGGGGTACAATGACATCCTTGGATCTGGATGTGAATCCCTTCATGATGAGGTGTGAAAGGTAGAATGTTTTTCTAACCACTTTGGCAACGTGGGTGTCAAATGAGAGGTCGCTGTCAACTTGGGTCCCTAGGTCTCTGATTACTTTTTCTGTACTCAGTGGGTTGCTGTCTATGTGATAATTTGTGGGTACTTTGTTTTCCCAAAGGGATGACTATACATTTTTTGGCATTTAGTTTAAGGCCGTGACTCCGGCACCAGTTGTCTGTTTCTGTGAGGCCTTTTTGTAAGATGTATGTGTCTGCTGGTGTATCGACTATGGCGCCTAGTTTGCAGTCATCAGCGAACTTTGTCAGCCACAGCCCTCCCATGTTTGCTTTAACATTTGAGAAATAAATGCCGAACAAGAGGGGTCCCAGAACAGATCCCTGTGGGACACTACTTGTGACTGACTTTGAGTCTGACATTGCTCCAGCGATTTTAACTTTATGGGTTCTGTCCTTTAGCCAGTTTGCAACCCATCTAGTGACATAAGGGTTTACGTTTAAGCTGTTGAGCTTATCTATGATGCCTGAGTGGGGTATTGTGTCGAAGGCCTTAGCCAAGTCCAGGTAGGCTGTATGGACTGCTTTGCC
Organism: Protopterus annectens; assembly: GCF_019279795.1. Taxonomy (NCBI): domain Eukaryota; kingdom Metazoa; phylum Chordata; order Ceratodontiformes; family Protopteridae; genus Protopterus; species Protopterus annectens. The sequence continues at coordinate 10,708 of NW_025052503.1, read as the reverse complement.
CTCATCAATGGCTCTAGTGACTGTTTCAAAAAAGTCAACCAGGTTCAAAAGGCAGGATCTGCTCTTTACAAAGCCGAACTGGGTGGGGTCAAGTGTCTGTAGGTCCCCTATGTCTCTGTTTATGAGTTCCATAATGATTCTTTCCATAGCTTTGCAGACCAGGCTGGTTAAGCTTATGGGGCGGTAGTTTCCACAGTCTGTAGAGGCACCCCCTTTGTGGAGTGGGACCACTGTTGCTGTACGGCAGTGTTCAGGTACATATCCTGAAGTAAGGCTAAGGTTAAATAGCATTCTTATGTGTGGGTTTAGCTCCTCTTGGAGTTCATGTAACACACAACCCGGGATACCGTCAGGTCCCATTGATGCTGTGTTTTTAGCTTTGTTTAGAGCGGTTCTCACTTGGACATCTGAGACGACAGGGAGATTACATTCAGCTGGGATAAGCATTTTGGGGGTGAGGGAGGGGAGAAATTTGCACTGAACCTGTCAGCCAGAATGTTAGCAATATCTGTGGGTTCAGTGTATTTTTTGTTGTTGTGAACCAACTCTGAGCATATCTGAGGGTTTCTGCTCAGGTTTCTAACATAGCTGAAGAAGGCTTTGTGGTTATCTTTAGTGTCCTTAGCGATTTTTCTCTCAAAGTTGGCCTTGGATGTTTTTATGAGAGAACGTAGTTTTCTGCTAGTGTTGATCAGAGATGTCTTCCCTTCATGGGATTTTGCTCTGACATGCAGTAGCTTCCTTCTTTTATTATACAATTTGTTAATGGCTGAGGTCCACCAGACAGGACACTTGCCTTTGGTTGAGAGGGACTTGGATTTATTTGGGATTGCATGATCCATGCATTCTTGGAGATGTCCATAGAAAGCATTTGTGAAGGATTCGGCATTGTGGGATGTGGTATCCACTGGCAAAGTGGGCTTAAAGGATACCATCTCAGTCTTAAGAACTGTGAAGTCTGCTTTTGAGAAGTTTTTCACTGTGGTCTTTTGTGCTGGGGGTGGAGGTGGGATATGTATATCCAGGGTGATTAGTTTGTGGTCAGATCTCACTAGTGAGGGGTATACTTCCAGTGTGGAGCATTTTGTCCCCATGTTTGTGATGATCAGGTCTAGTATATTATCTCCCCTAGTGGGAGAGGTGACTAGTTGTTCCAGTGCATTTGAATTTATGAATTCCAGGAACCTTTGGGCTAGGGTATTAGGGCTAGAATAATGTACCCAGTCTATGTTTGGGTAGTTGAAGTCTCCCAGTATGATGGTATTTTGTGATACATTCATATCCTCCAATGTCTTCAGGAAGGCTGAGTGGTGTTCTTGAGATTGGGAGGGTGGTCTGTAACATGCTACCAGTTGTATAGCGGTTTTGCCTATGGTTAGTTGCACCTGTATGGTCTCTGATGCTTCATGTGTTGCTACTAACCTGGAGGTGTGGGTATCCTTGATGAATATGGACACTCCCCCTCCCTTTGTGGTTCGGCCCGGGTTTTGGAGCCAAAAAGCGTGATACGAGGTATAGCCTGGTAGCGCTGGGGTGCTCTCAGGAGCCTTGAACCATGTTTCAGTTACTGCACAAACGTCGATGTTCTCCATGCTGAGGAGTGCATCAAGTGCCTGCATCTTGAGATTTAGACTTCTGGCATTGAGCAGCATTACCCTTAGTTTTTTTCCATTTTTGTTTTCTAAGGAGGTGGGTTTGTCTTTTGAGCCTTGCCTAAAAAAGGCACTATGCGGGTGGCAAGAGCCTTAGCCAATATCTGGAAGCCCAGTGGTGGCGGGTGTAAGCCATCCCTTGCAAAGCAGTGTGGCTTGTCCAACATGTCATCCCAGGCAGACAGACATTGGATCCTGTTAGAATGACACCAGTACTTGAGCCAATTATTAAAGCTGATCATCTTGTCTTTGTATTGTGGTATCATTCTTGGTGAGGGCAAGATGCTGCTCAGGGTCAGGGTCATACCAGCCTGGGCTACATAATCGGAGAGCTCCTCTATGTCTCTTTTTTCATGTAGTCCAGGGAGGTACGTCTCATGTCATTCACACCAGCATGGATAATGATGGAGTCATATTTGTACTTGCTTTGGAGTGACTTGAGTGCATGTGTTATGTGGCGGATCCTAGCTCCCGATAGACAGCTCACAGTCACCCTCTCCTTGTTCAGCCTGGTCAGCGGGACATCAGTGTGTCTGACTATAAAGTCACCTATTACTAGTGTATCAGGCATGGTGTTTGGCCTTAACGGCTGTGATTGGTTAACACACTGATTTATTGAAGTATGCATTGCATGTGTTTTGTTTTGAGGTGGTGGATTTTTGGATGTCTGCTTTGGGAGCCTCTGTTGTTTTGGTAAGTTTTTTATTAGAGCCTCCGAGTATGTCTTTGTGTTGTTATGTGTTTGGTTTGCAGTTGTGGTAGGTCTATGTGGGGCTGGGATTGTTGTGTGTGTGGTTACCATCTCCTCCTGTCTGGTCATGCCAGCCCTGAGTTGAGAGAGTTCAGCCTCCAGTTTGGCTATATAGTTGCATCTCTCACATGTATTTGTGTTTGTTGGGAGGAAGAGAGGGTTGTCTGTGTACATGAGACAATTGTAGCATTGTCTCAAGATACCCAGATTGACCAGCTGAACTGGAAAGGACGCCAGTAATCTACCACTTGACATGCTAGAACAGTATAAGGGAGTGCTGTACCTTTAAGGGAAGTGGATATTCACAGGGTGGTAAGTAGATGTAGTGCTTTACTTAGTACGAATGAGTGCTTACTTAGTAGAGAAGTATTGAGAACAAGTGCTAGGCTTATAATATAGTGAGTAGTCTGATTATACTAAGAGTAGAGCTTCCTTAAGGGAAAATTTGAAGAGCAGACCTGGCGGAGCCAGAAGAAGTTTAACCTTGTTTAATCGGCGCTGCGCAATGCGCACAACTGCGCAAAGCCATGCAAACGCGGATTTTAAACAGTGAACTACAAAAGAGCTAGAAATGGTCCAAAACAACCAATTACTACAGCTTCTTGTGCTGAGGTCACTTCCTACAGGGACAGGTAGGCTGCTCAAGGCTCCCCACTCCCACTGGTGAGCAAAGAAACTTCCTTCTATCCAAGTAAGGTAATGGACAAAACAGGAACTACACCACAGCCCAGAATACAGCAATGCCTGTAAACTGGTCTAAACTAGTCGAGGAGAGACGGGAAAACAAGGATTATTTTTTTGTTTTTTTGTTTTTTTGATAGAAGCACACAGAAAATGCAGAACCAGTGATAAATCAGTTACACAGGCTAGCACACTTTAGTGGGCAGCCTCAACAGTTAAATTAAACAAACAAACAAACAAACTTTCGATCAAATTTGACTAAAATGTAACTTTAAGTGCAGATTTTAAAATAATGCAGCAAACAGTTAAAAAAGAGTTCAAGCTAGTTCAGGGTAAGCTACAGAAGCTATTCCAAGTGAAAAAAAAGCAAAGATACTTAAATCCAGAAAGTAGTCGCTTTTCTGAGTTCCCTGTAGCTAGGACCACTTTGCAGGACCACGAGGAGCTTGTCTAAGCAGTATAGCCAGAAAAAAATTCCCAGAGGCGGATTCTAAACAGTGAACTACAAAAGAGCTAGAAATGGTCCAAAACAACCAATTACTACAGCTTCTTGTGCTGAGGTCACTTCCTACAGGGACAGGTAGGCTGCTCAAGGCTCCCCACTCCCACTGGTGAGCAAAGAAACTTCCTTCTATCCAAGTAAGGTAATGGACAACACAGGAACTACACCACAGCCCAGAATACAGCAATGCCTGTAAACAGGTCTAAACTAGTTGAGGAGAGGCGGGAAAATATAGAAGGCCACTGGATGACCAATTTTGCCGATAACTGCAAGCTAGGGGCAATCACTGAATCCAAAATGATGTAGATATCTTTCAGGAGGGTCCAGACCAGACACATGACTAATGCAAGAACCATGGCCTAAAGCTAAATGCAAAATAATGCATTATTATACCCTTTAGGAAGCCAAATACCCCCTCAAATTACAACATCAAAAGCACATCCCTTAGAATAGACTCAGAAGTGAGAGAGCTAGGTACACAGAAAGAAAGTAGTCTGAACTTTGACCATCATGTGTCCATAGAGTTAAGGAAATCCTTTTATGTGACACAACTTATAAGTAAAGGTATATCATTCAGATCCAAGGAAATTAAAGTCCAGCTGTACTCAGCCCTCAGCTGACAAATAATTAAGAACAGTGTGCCATTTGGCATGTACGTGACTAGGCATTTACAGCAACGGTAGTGACCTCAGAGGTTCCTCACTAAGAAAATACAGGGTGTAAACAATGAACTATTTGGATAGACTAAAAGCCCTATCTCTTTACTCTGCCTCCTACTGACTATTAAGGGGTGACCTATGCCTGACCTATATGGCACTCACCAATCCAGCCCTAATGGAGCTGCTACACATCTGCAAGTTAAACAGCATGAGGTCACCCAATCTAGTGATCTAAACTTCGTTAGCGACTCAAACAAAACATGCTATAGAGACAGATGTGTGTCTCAGAGTTTGCCCCTTCTTTGAAACAGGCTTCCTATTCACATTAAGCAGAGATCTTTCTTGGCCCTCTTCAAATGCAGTTTGGATCAATGGATGGTAAATTGCAAATTTACGCCTGAGGTAGTGTCTATGTCCATTATGGACTGGGGAAATCTGTAAGATACTCAATGTGCAGGCACAAATCTATGCCATCCACTTACCCCTACTGGCCATATATTGGGAAAAATCAGGTTATATTGGCTAAGCTTGTAAAGACCCTTAAGTCATTTGCCTAGTAATCTTCTATGATTCTATGGAAGGAAAGATGGAGATGAATGATCTGTCAAGGGAGAGAATAGGCCCAATGCAGGACCAGCACCTTCTTTCTTCCTACTGCCTGACTACCACAGCAGAAAGAAGGAGTTTATTAGGAATTCCAGGCAGAACAAAACTGTTGTTTTAGCTCTTACCTAAGCTGAAGATGCCCAGCTCATGCTGCTGCAGAAAAAATGGGCTACTTGGGTGTTGGTAGAGGACCCATCATGCTCAGTCCTGCAGGGTTTTAGGGGAAAATGAAAAAAATGAAAATGAAAAAAATGAAGTAACTATGGAACAGGGTGAGACCTTTCTAGGCATGACAATACAGAATTGTATATGATTTGAAAATAATATGAGTAGTCCATGGAAAGACTTTGCAGCTATCAGTTTGATATTAATCAGGAGGCAATGATTTAGACGTTCCATGGAATGATGCAGTGCAGAAGAAGGTATGGTCTGAGGCTTTGTGAAACCTAATAGCCTTTTAAAAAGGTACTGTACAAGTTTAGTTTGTGCAGATGGACAGGAGATTGATGCCCTGTTACTGAGGACCTTTCTTCATGGGTCAAGTGGGTCACTCACCCACTGCAACTGACACCATTCAGCACTTTTTATTCAAAGAAGCTGTCATGCTCAGTGGTCCACAAACCTGCTTCACGTATGATGTGACATCATGCATTGACCACTCAAGCATAACCAGGTCCTAAGCTTACTTTCACTTTTGTCTTTCTGGCATGATTTGACTCTCATCCCTGCTGCATATCAGATTAGTGAACAGTTCCTGCATGTGCAGCCTAGAGCAAATCTACAAAGCTTTCCTGTGGTCCTCACATTATATGAGAGTGGCACTGGCATTGCCTGCACACACTCAAGCATAGGTAGTTCAATTCTCCTGGTCTACCTTTCTACTAATGAAATAACAGATGTTGAAAGTTACCTGCTTGGGGATAATTCGGAGGGTCTACTCTGAAGGCCTGGCCCTCAGCCACAGCACAGCCACAAGGCACTGGACACTGAGCTCTAGTAGCAGCAGTCTAAGTAAATCCATCGTGAATATGTGACTGCCTTTCCAGTTCCTGTAGAAACTGATCTTATTCTTGGCAGTAAGGGCTTCAGCCCATGTTATTCCCTGCCTTTCCACATTACTAGAGGCCTAGAGGAGATGCATCCCTAGTTCCTGTTATGGGGACTACATTTCATGGAGTAGGCAACACTTTGCTCCTCATTCAATCAACCAGATCTAAGGACGCGGTCTCTAGAGTCCTCTGTTCTGCGCTGGGATGTGTGAGACTGAGAATTCTCCTCTTGGGGCTTCTCTGCTTTTCTCTCATCCCCTGAACCCACAGGGATTGTTAGCCAATGTTGAGGGTCGTCTGTAGCATCATTACATATCAGTGCCTACAGTCAGATATCTAGATATCAATCACATTCATGACATGTGGTGGGAACCTGGAATGCAGGTGCAGTAGTATATATTTGGGGAATATGAGATGATGTAAATGCCAGTCCCAGATCTTACTTACTGATAGATTATCTTCAGCAAGAATGCTCCTGAGTGCCAGTTATGTGTTGCCTAACTTATGTTGCAAATCTATCCCACATTGACCACAGGAAGAGATATAGCATAAGTTGCAGTTAATAAGGACATGATATTTTCTCCCACCAAGTTTTGTATGTACAGTCTGACAGCCAGAAGCCATAATCTTTAACTGAACAAGATGGGTTCATCCCAGTATTACATCACTCCTGGTATCTCTGTTTTAAGACACTTGGAGGTTTATGAAATCCTCTGTGGAGTGACCTTTGAGCCCCATTCCTTTCCTTCAGAAATGACTCAGTGTGTATCTAAGAAAGAAGGATGGATAACCTTGGGATGCAACCGCACCAAGCTGGCCAAGAAGTACACTATGTTTTGTAATCAGAAATACTCAGACTCTACTCCTGCAGCCCCTATAAATAATAGACACTCAGTGAATGTAACTCCTCTCCCAGGCAGACTCTTGTAAGATTCATTTGGGCCTTCAGAAAACCCAGTGGACACAGCATTTTTCCACCTTGCTGCTTGACAAACTGTCAAAAACTGTTGAGAGGTTTGGCAAAAAAGTGAGCTCATCTACCATGATGGGGATTACTACTGTCAACTATTCCATTAAGGCAGAGGCAATTCAAACACTTATTGTTGTTTCTAGAATGTACTTTCATGGATCCTACTACAGTTTTGATTGCTGATATTGTGGGCAGGGCTGTTCTGTCTGAAATTGTTCTCCCTGAAGGAGGAGATCAAAAACAACATCTCTGATGCATAGTCCTAGGGCAATGCTTTCTTGGACCAGGCTTCACAGTACCTGGTAGATGACCTCCTGATAAACAAGTCCTCCTTGGTCTGCTTGCCATCTTCTCATTGCATACCAAGCCAGCTGTAAATGAGCAACAAACCTTCTTGTTGACCGAGGAAGACTTTAAATCATCACACAGTTTTACTTTTCAAGTCACCCAGGAGAGCACCAGTCCATACACAACGGATTTTGTTATATTCTGCAGCTGCCGCATGGAAAGTGGTGTGATTCAACAATTTCTGTTTTGCTTAAGGAATCATCACAAAGCACCACTGAGTTCCAGATATGTCCCTTTGTAGTTATATTTGAGAACATTTAGGCTCTTCTCTAGAAAAAGGCTTGCTAAGAGATCCAATTTTCTCAGCAGAGCTCTTCGGTCAATCTTAGACTGTACTGTTACAAGGGGCTTTATAAATTATCCTTCATTTGGAAGAGGAATGTGAGTTTTGCAGAGCTCTTCAGTCAGCCTTAGACTGTACTGTTACAAGGGGTTTTGTAGATTATCCTTCATTTGGAAGAGGAATGTGGGTTTTGCGCCATGTCTTTTTGATTCTTTAGAGCTATGTGAGTATGTCCCTTTGTGGATCTCAATGATTTGAGCTACAGAATCTGGCATATGTGGGTCTACATAACAGATATCTAGTGTTTCATTATCCTATCATAAGGCACCTAGATGATCCTGTGGACATGGCAGATGCATGTTAGCTCATTAGTGTCTGGGAGCTGCAAATATATTTTTTTATTTCACTGTGGTTGCATATCATTTCCAAAACTTCAGCATCCAGATTGCTTAATAAGGTGTTTGCCATGATGGCTGAAGCTTTGCCAAAGACTTTTCCTAGATGTCGATTTCCTGTTGCCCCTGTTGAGTGAGCTTCCTGAAGTGAGCATTCCGGCAGTTGTAAGTCCTGAGGATGAATATACACTGGGATGAATCTTCTCTTGTCCTGTTTCAGACGATTTCCTTTATAGACAGAACTGGGCGTTCTTCAGTGCTAGGCAATCATGCTATTGGAGAAGGCCAAAGAGGTGAAAAAATTAGGATACTGGCAACCTGTGTAAGAACACACTGTAGAGTTCAGTCTTGGATCCTACCACACTTTCAGTCTTCATGGCACTGATTGCAAGGTTAAGGGCATTTGCTGTAGTAGTAGATTATGAGTTGTCACCAACATGCACTTGAGAACAGTGCCCCTTTTGGTATGTACCTAACCAGGCATATCCAATAATTGGAACAACCACAGAGATTCCTCACTAAAAGAATACAGGGCATAAGTAAAAAGTCCTTTGCAGACTACCTCAAGGCCCTATCCCTGTATTCTGTCTCCTAGACATTGTTGAGGGACATCTATCTATGCCTGACATGCAAGGCATTGCCAGAACCCACTCTGATGGACCTACTGCATATCCACAAAGCAGACATCACCAGAATTACCCATTCTAAAGACTTAAACCTTGCCTGTGTTATAAATAAGACCTACTGGAGAAATAGGTATATATCCTAGAGATTACCCCTTCTCTGGAACAGGTTCCCCATCTATGTGAAGTAGAGTTCCTCCCTAACCCAATTCAAGTGTAACCTGGACAACTGAATTGGTTAAAGGAAAGTCATCTCTGGTTTGGCACTTATGTTTCTGATGGACACAGCCAGCCTGCAAATGGTTCATCTCCCAGGCCCATGCTTGTAAATGTTTCAGTTCCCAAGCCCCTGCTTACACTTATCAAGGGTACCAGAACTTGTCAGAGATTTGTGATGCATGTATAGGCTTAAAAACACCTTTGTTGTCATTAGCCTAGTAAACACCTATGAACCTATGAACTTGTGGATCTTTTCCTGGTATCAGACCTCTGTTGCCGGACTGCAGTGCAGTTGATTATTCTAACAAACCTCCAGATGGGCCTTCTACTCCTGCAGCGATACCAGTAATAGAACCTGACGATGAATATTTTTTCTCAACTTCTATATGGTTCAAGGAATGAAATTCCTTCTAGAAAGTGTCTCCACATCAAATATGTGTGACTATAGCCTGTATTACTACCCTAATGACCTTGAAGGAAAATCTGCATCTGCTGTCCATACTGATGTAAAACAATAATCCCATCATCTGGTATCAAAAATAAGGAGACACACAGACATATTGTTTACATACCACCTGTGCAGAGAGGTAATGTGTGTCTGATGGAAGACTAGACATAAAGGGAGTCGCTATTTCTTTTCACATGCCAGCAAAAATGAAAGTGGTAGATTCTATGATGTTCCCCTCCAGTCCTGTCCTGGAGTTGGATGTCCAGAAGCTATGCCTACATCAGTTATTCCACACTTGGAGAATGATTTATTTACTGCTGAGAAAAGCTTGGCTCTTACTCTCTTCTGCTTAGTGTAGGAGAACAAGTTGGCATATACACAACCCCATAGTAAGGGAGAATTATTTGGAAGGTGAAGGCTAACAGCACACTATTTGGGATGAACCAAAGAGGCCCCTTCAGCTAAACTGATACAATAAGAAAGTAATTGTTATAAATCAGTATCAAAGGTCTTTTTGTTAAGTCAATAATTTTAACAAATTCTTAGCAAAAACCTACAAGGGACAAAGGACCAGAAGGACAACCCATGGACAAAGGTGAAATGGCTTCTCCTTGAAATACTGGTGCTCTAAAGGAAGCCCTGCTGCTTAAGCCCCAGATGAGAAAATAATGCATAGTGAAAGTTTAAACCAATGTCCAGTGTCCAAGTAGCTATGGTGCAGAAGTTTGGAAGAGGGAGAAAATTTCCATCCCTTGAGTAGCCCCTAAGATCACATGACCAAGGTGTAATTATTATTATTAATATTATTACTGTTACTGATGAGGTCGACTTTTAATTTGGCAGATTGTGAAAAGTTCTTTCAGAATGTGCCACCTGCCAGCAGGAACCTCTTGTTAAAGCATAACATTATTTAGGGGTTTAAAGCTGTACATTTGGTTCACCTGAAAATTATACATAAATGCAGCCATTACATTTTATTTATTTATTTTTATTTATTTAACATTTGTTTACCGGGAAAGTCCAACTTGGAACATAGCCAATTTTCAGTGGGAGGCCCAGGAAGAAGCACTTATTCCAGGCATATCTTTCTAGCATTATCAGTGTTTACCAGACACTGGAGGCCCAGATTCAGGAAGAGCTTACTGCGGAGTTCAAGGTAGTGTAAAGCACTCACGTGTAAGCCTCCCGATTCAGGAACAGCCCCAAATCTCCCGTGTAAGAGACAGCTAACACGTCTCTCTTACCTGGACTGGGCATGGAAATGCCTCAATACCTCATTTGCAGCAAGAGATATGCAAATGAGGTATTTCAGCGATCCGCATGTGAAACCAGTCGATGTAACCAGACATTATTGCTTCTGAAATGTACTCAGCTAGAGTACATTTCTACCGTCACATGAACTATGTCGGCTCAAATAAAGTGCATATGTTTCATGAAGCATGCCAATGGCCAAATATGTGGCCATTGGCATGAAAAAAATGTTGCAAAATAAGTTATATAACTTTTTTTAATGGAACTGCAG
>NW_025052502.1:0-11530 GCF_019279795.1 Protopterus annectens | reverse complement strand
CATTTTACTTATTTCTGGTTCCCCAAAAGGGCCTTAAGCTTTTTAAGAATAAAAATATTTTTACTGAAGGTCCTAAAACTTTTGACACTCTGCAAGCAACAGTTTCTTATCTTTCAGCTAATAAAACCTTGGATAATGTGGAAGAAATGGATTTCTCCCAATTTGGGGTTAAGTGTCACTTAGAAAAAAATGAATGGAGCACTGCTGACAAGAAGAAGAAGAAACGATAAAAGACATATGAAAAACACAAACATTATTGTCTTCTATTTGCTCTGTAAGGCAAAAAAGTTCTTTGAAAGCATTCATGCTTTACACATGTGTCAGTCTTTGAAACAATATAAATACAAAATAAGCAGACATTTTATAACTAAAGGAAACAACCATAAAGAAAGCAAGGTAACATATCTTTCTCTATTACAGTGTAAATACTTACAGTCATGATTTTTCTAACTCTAAATGATGTTTAGATAGTTCATTTATAAATTACCTGCCTTTTACTGCTAGTATAGAATATGATGTATTTACACTGACATATTAATGTGGTGTGTTTAAATGAGCATGATTTGTTTTTATATTATTTACACTAAGCTGCATGAAATATCTAAACTGATGTATTTAATACACATAATAATATATAAAAACTGATAGTAATAACTGTCAAAAAGTGCCTTGAAAAGTAATTATCTATCCTTTGATGCTAAAAGTGCCTTTTTGACTAACAAACAACTGTTTGGCTTGTATATCTGCCCTTAATGTTAAGAAAATGAATAGAAGTTTAATGAGCTGGTGTTCAGTTTAAAAAAAGCCCTAAAAACTTCACTTACTTTGTTTTTGTCTTCCCGCCATGGTCACGAGCTGGGAACTCTTATTTTACCACCCCTGAATGAAGGTTCTTCAGTTAGAATCCATTACAGTGTGTTAAACCTTCTAACAGCACAAAATGAAAGTAAACAGTGATGAGTGATGTCAGCATTAAACAAGACAGTATGGGTGTGGTGTCAGCTCCTAAGCTACTTAAAGTAACCAGCACACTATTTATGAGATGGCAAAGTGCTTTTACAGTTTTAACAAATATTAAAAGTATACTGAAGTACCTAATGAATTTAGAAGGTATCAACACATACATGACGTTTTATTATATTGTAATATTTGTTATTCATTTTGAATTGTACACATAAACAGCACACAAAGCTTAAAAAGAAGTATATCACTTGGAAGAAACTGTATGAATAGTTAACACATACAGACTTTATAATCTTTTCTGATAAGATCAGCCACGTAAATTACTATAATTTAACTTAATTTTATAAAAATGTAATATATTTAAGTCCTTGACTGGAACTATATAACATATTTGTAAACACACTGCAGCTAGCGTACTCAACCTTAAGGATAGTAAGTCAATTAAGGTTCATGTATGTAGCTATGTGTTATTAGGCATTTTAAGGGTAAAAAGGAGTTGCTGTTTAATTATCAAGATACTCTGTAAATATTAAATTGTTCAAGTAGCACAATCATTAAGCAGTAATGAGCAAGGAAAAATCTCAGACTTGCTTATGATTTTGTTATATATATATATATATATATATATATATATATATATATATATATAGGAAAGAACTGCTGAATTATAAGTATGCTTTTATTAAAGGCAAGTTATATTAATATTGAACATCCTCACTGAAAATGAATGGTTGTGTAGAGACACAGTAACTCCCATTATATAACCAAGGCTAAAGAGATTGTCTTGTATGTCTAAATTGATCAGCCTTGAACCTTAGATTGCAAATAGACATGCAACATACTTTTACTTATAATACTGAATATATATTATATAAAATCACAAACGCTAAAGCCATTGTCAGCTACATCTCATATCAATCAGCATTAAAATATGATTTGAATAGCATAGGCATTTACTAACATATTGCTGTTGGTACCTGATATGCATATAAGTAACAGGTCTAATTTCTGTCTATGAAAGTAAATACCAGGCTGTGTGCATTTGTTAATTATGAAACAAGAGCGTGCTATCTATTCTTTTAATATCCTATAGGTATGTACTTGTTAGAGACACACACATGCTGCAAAGCTGCTAGTTATTGCATATTCATTAGTATATTTCTGACTGCAGTGTTATAAATATATGGTGTGGACCACTTGAGTTGAGAATATGTCTCTATATTGGGCATGTTCTCTGTTTGAACGTTGTATATTATCTATAATATGATATGGAGTACCCTCACTAAATTCAAAGAAGCCACAATAGAAACAAATATTTATTAAAAATGGAGAATAGAAGGATGAAGAGAAAAATGAAGGAAAATGGTTGATGGTCATATAAGGTTATCTTTTCCTGTGTATGTAGAAGAATTGGCAGTAATAAGTACGAAACAATTGCAGGTTATAGCACATTTGTTTTCCACTTTTCATATTTCTCTCCAACACCGCAGATAAATCCTGTAACATCACAAGGAGTATGAGTTGGTTATTTGATACATGACACATGTGGTACACTAATGTATGAAATATGCCAGTGGCACTAATAAATATATATAGAACATACAGCTATAGTCTTAATCTATATAATACCAATGCCAAAACAAATTAGTAGCATTCATACTACTAAAATATGACTTTTGAATTAAAAGAAAACTATAAGATTACCGATAAATGACAATACAAATGTAACATTATATCTACTGTTACGATACTTTTCTGATTCAACAATCCCAGGCATGGTTAACTGATGGCTATATTAACATTTTTTTTATGCATGTATATATGTGTATGTATGCATGTGTATATATATATATATATATATATGTGTGTGTGTGTGTATGTATGTATGTATATGGTATATATGTATATATATATATATATATATATATATATATATATATATATATATATATATATATACATATATATATATATACATAGTAGACTATTACAATAAATTTACATACCTATGAATGCCACTCACACTATAGTGAAAGAGAACAGCGTTGTTGGCTATTTTTTAAGATGCAACTGCTATTGTTACACAAAAGAGTGGTATTAAAATAAAAGATTTTTACAATTTAAACAAAAACCAAGTATTGAAGTTAAGCATTAAATCCATGTATAGTTGTGCTACTTTAGTGTTTTATAAGTAAAATATTAAAATAGAGAAGATCATATTTAAGAACTAAAGACAGATATGTATATTTAAAAATATATAAGATACTTTCTTTCATTATAAAATCACTATATGGCGGGCCTGGGAGATGCTGGAAATGCAACTTGAGAGATCGCTTAAATGATTAGATCATTCAAGATGAGATGTTTTTTTTCTCATGGAGGGTTTTGGTGGTTGTTTATCTTATATTGTTCTTCAGTTATGATCTTGTAATTCTACTTATTGGGTGTCTATAATCTTATTGTAATACTGTTAAAGAAATAGCAACAAGTCATTCTTCATGTACACACATCTGTTGGATACTGTTACTTAGTATATGAATATGGATAAAAAGCAAAGTTATTATAAATCCAATTGCAAAAATGTATATCTCTCTTAATGTAAATGGTTTAAATAATAGCTGCAAAAGGAAGTCTTATAGATATTTAAAGTTATGTGAAGGCAGAATCTAGTATTTTACAGGAAATACACCTTGCCAGGAAATATTACAATAAATAAATAACAAAATTATACAATACTAGTAAGTTCCATAATCAGCTGTATGGGAGAAGTACTGTGGAAAATACCATTTTAATGCCTAAAATCATAAACATCGCCCCATGACAACTCAGAATGTTTTGTTTAGTGACAATATCTAATACCGAAATGATATATACATTAGTGAATATTTATTGGATACTGCACTAGTGTTAGAGTGCAAGCAAACAACACTTAGAAGACATTGTAATAATATACCAAAGGTAATGAATTATAGTTGAGATTTTAACGTAATATAAAAAAAAGAAACTGACACAAATACTAAACTACACATAAGAGATCACCTTTAACAATGTTGTTATTCGAGTTTGTTGGGAAACTTTAATATAGTTGGACATAAAATGAGTATGTTATCCCCAGATCTACCATTCCTTACATTTTTCCCATAGACATAATACATACCTAGAATAGATAGAGTATACATAACAAAGGATTTAACTCTAAATTAAATAAAGTTTATGACAATTTCATGTCAATTTTCGGACTATAACACCATAACGCTTTGAGATAGACTTATGTTTCAAGAGAAGGATATCAGTGGATGTAAGAATAATATCTTACATAACAAATCTCAAAGATTTTAAGGAATTTTATATTAAAGAGACAAACATTCCTAGATATCAATCTTACAAAAGATGTATTCGAAATATATATATGGGATGCATTGGAAAGTTAGTTTCATTATGCAAAGGTTAAGGTATAAAAATAACAAAAAACAGTGAATAAGGAATTACGAATTACAGTCAGTAGATAATTCCAGCTTGATATTCAAATGGAAACACCAACTTAATAAAAAGAACTAGAAGATACTAATAAAAATACTAGAGACGCTACAATTGTCAAAACAATGATCAACTAGAAAACAAACTATGTTACTATTCACAATGAACCTTAAAAAACCAATGAAGAATAGCAACAGGACTAAAAGATTATTAAAACAAATCAAATCAAGGAAATACATAATATAGAAACTAAAAATAAAGTATCTGATTTAGCGAATACTAGAAGCTTTTAGGCTATTTTTCATAAACTTAATAATCAAAATGAGAAACAGAAACACATCTGAAGCATTGAAAGTTTTTCTCAAAAACAACAATGTTAAAGTTAGTTATTAGGAGGAGCAGGCCAACTAATAGATAAACAAATAACAATGACAGAACTTAAAGCTGAAGTAATAAGCTAAAATTAAACAAAGTTCAGGTACAGATAATATTACCTCTGTAGAAATGTTTAAATTACTATCAAATGAGTTTTGTTACAGTTATTGAACGTCTTTACATCAGGTTAAATGGTAAAGACATTCTCCTCAAAGTACACACATTACTCACCAATTCTGGAAACAAAATAAAGATCCCAGTGAATGTTCATCATACAGACCCATTTCACTTTAATAGATTATAAAATTTTATGGCAATACATGCTTCTCGAATAAAACAATTTCTACCACTTTTTGATATTGAGGATCAAACAGGTTTTATAAAAAGATAGGAACACTTATGACAACATTAAAAGAATTCTTTCCTTAATTCAGATTATATAAATGTCACAACAAACAAAATTAATAAAAAGATGGCTTAGACATAAATAGTCCATTTGATCTTGTGTAACTGGGATTGATCTGGTGGTTAGTTTTAGAAGAAGGTGTTCTCAAACAACTTCTTTACTTTTGTTAATAAAATCATTATATGAAAATCATTGGCTTATATAAACTGGGATCTTTGTCTGTCTAAATCTTATTAAATAACTAAGGGCACAAACAAGGTTACCTCTTTCTCCGGTTATTGTTTGCGCTTAGTCATTAAACCTCAGCAACAATATAATGTATGGATAAAATATTGAAGGAATACAACCAGGACAACAGCCTAGAGCTTAAAATTCGAATCCTTTTGCTGATGATATTTTAATTACCTTAAAAATAATAATAGCAGTTTATACATTATGGGACCTTAATTCAAAACTTTCAAAACTTTCAAGTCTTAAATTTAATGAGAATAAACAAATGTATTTGCTTATAAATACACAAAAGATCTTAAATAAAAAATACTATAAATATATCTCTACCGATAATATAATTAAATACTTAAATTATAATAACTAACAACCTAGATACTACAATTGAAATAAATTATAAAGAGACCTGAATAATATTAAAAATCTAATACAAAGATGGAATAAATTCTCTTTTCAATGGAAGAGGGCTTATATAATTAAAATGGATCATATTTCCAAAAATTTTATGTCATACAGCCACCACACCAGCTAAATCGCACCTAAAAACAATTAAAATGATTTTAATGGTGGTAAGATTCCTATAGTATCCAAAACCAAGGATAGCTTTCAAGAAGCATCATCTAGATGATTGACATAGGTATAGGTTTATCAGATATAGAAATATATTTGCATTCATCCATTATTAAACAATACACATGGCTAAATACAAAATATACATCAAAATGGAAGCTAGTCTTATGAGAGAATCTGGTTAAAACTGTGGATTTGTAGTATAAATAAGTATACAGATTTCATACCAAACAATTTTCTATGGCTGACATGAATAAAAGATGATGTTATAAGAATAAAATATAAGTTCCAAATACACATTTATACATTAAACATTTCCAAAATCTTATTAATAGCAATCCTGATATTAAAGCATTATTATTTCTTTTTATATCCAGTAGAAAGGCATACACAAGATAATATAACAACATTTGCTTATGGAAGTAGTCAACATGCTTAAAGAAAAGGGATTAATATATTGGCATCAATTGCTAAACCTGGAAAACTTCTGACAATAGACCAGATTAAACAGAAATTAAATATGAAGATAGTTTGTGGTTACATGTACAATAATTAAGACAGTATATATACAAAACAAGAAACAATGCAACCACTAATAAGACAAATGTTCCTGGACCTTATAGAAATATATAATATTACTAACGAATCAACCCATTACTGGAAAGGATACTATTACCCATTTATAAAAATAAATAAAAAATAAAATGCACATGGCTAAATATGTGGAATTATTAGATCAGTTAATGGATATGCCAAATAACAGATAAAACCCACCTTTCTCCAAAGTAGACATCACTTTAATACATTAAGACTTTTACATGGCACTTACACAGATCTTAGTAACCCCTATAAAATGGAATTTATACAGAGAAGACATTGCTGGAGATGGATTATCAATAAAAAAGCAGACTGGCAAATATATGTTCAACGTAATGCAATTTGATTAAACCATATTGGGATAAAATACATTATTTTCTGCAAAGGGTATTCAATGATAAATTCCAGATTTCCAAATCTATTATTTTTGTCGCAGCGCAACTGTACCGACTGTGTGCCAAGAACAAATATGTAATCTTATGGACTTCCTAGCGGCTGCAAGGAAGAACATTACATCAACTGGAAATCCAAAGCCCAACTTTTAAGCAATTCATGAATATGGTGTCAGTAGTATCGCAATTGAAATGAACACTATTAAAGGAAGAACTGAAAGAACCACATCATTATATGTAGCATGGGCAAAAAGTAATTGAAATAATGGAGAATAAGGACTGCTAAGATTATAATCAGGGAAACAATTGTATAGAAAAGCTAAATAGTCTTCCTCAATAATAGACACCTCAAATACTTTATTTTGGTTTAATGTTTGACATCTGCTGTTTAGAAGCCAGCCTACCTTTTAAAATAATTTGAAAATACTTCATTGTCACAATAACCCGCATCTTGTTTGGAAATGAATAAAAAGACAAAAAAAAAAGATCTCGTGAAGAGAGTCAATGAGGACTCTGCCCAACTTGACTGGGGATTTTATTCCAGAGTGAAGGAGCCCCAGTTATGAATCTGTCCTTCCAGCAGGCGTCCGATGACGCAGTGCTGAGGTTCAAGTCTCAAGTGTAGCCCCATGATTTGGATTTTCTGATGCGCATGTCCATTAATTCCGCTGGACATGGCTTTATATCGCTGTGGGCACAGATCGCCTCTGAACAGGCGGTATGCCACTGAGTAGTGCCAGCCAACTGGGCAGCAGGCGGTACTGCCTGTTCTTTTGATCCTCTTGCAGGAGGTACTTTGGGGTCTTTCCAGTTGCTGCAGGGTGTCTGGTAAGGTACACATCCCAAAAGGGGCATTGTACTCAATTATGGGCCTGATGAGGTTGATGAGTAAGAGGCACCGATGACCTCCCCTGATCTAGATGTGGATCTACTTTCATGATTAGGTGGGCTATATAAAATGTTTTTCTAACCACTTTTGGCCACGTGTAGTTGTCAAATGAGAGATTGCTATCAACCAGGGTCCCCAGGTCCCTAATTACTTCTTCCATTACTTAATGGATTACCACCTATGTGGTACCGTTGTGGGCACTATTTTGGCCAAAGGGGAATGACTATACTACACTTTTTGGCATTTAGCTTGAGGCCATGGCTCTGGCACCAGTTGCTCTGTTTCTATGAGGCCCTTTGGCAGGACAGCTTTGTGTCGGCTGGAGAGTTGATTATAGGCGCCAGTTTGCAGTCATCTCCGCAGGCATTGGTCAGCCACAGTCCTTCCATATGTTGGCCTGTACCTCCGAGAAATATATACCCGAAACAAGAGAGTCCCAGGACTGAGCCTTGTGGGACAATTTCATCTTGTAACTGGTTTGAGTCTGACATGGCTCCAGCAATTCTAACTTGCTGTGGGTTCTGTCCTTGAGCTAGGTTTGCATATCACATCTAGTGACATACAGGGTTTATATTTGTCTGGCGTGAGCTTATCTATAATGCCCAAGTGGGGTATTATATCGGAAAGCGTTTTATGAGGTCCAGAATGAGCTGTGCAACGGATTCCACCTTCCCCTCGAAATCAATGGCCTTTGGCCGACTGTTCTCAAAGAAATCAACCCAGGTTTTAGAGAGCAGGATCTGCCCTCACTGGAAGCCAAACTGGAGTAGATCCAGTGTACTGTGGTGGTCCCCAATGGCCATCTTTATTTAGTGAGGTCCATGATGATCCTTTCCATAGCTTTGCAGACCAAGCTTTAGTCAGGCTTTATGGGGAAGTGAAAGTAGTTTCAGGTGATCCGTTGAGGGCACCACCTTTATGGAGAATTCACCACTGTTGTATAGGCCACTCATTTGGGCAATACTATCTCTGTAGTGGGGGGCTGAGAGTTGAACAGTAGTTTTATGTTTGGGTTTAGCTCTTCTTGGAGTTCATGTAGATTTGCACAGCTCGGGACACTGCAAATCCTACAAGTCCCATTGATGCCTGTGTTTTTGCTTTGGAGAGGGAGGCTCTGCTTGAGCATCTGAGATGTCAAAGGGCGGCACTCTGCTGGGATAGATATTTGCCCTTTTGGTGGGGAAGGGGGGAGTTTGCAACGCTCGAACTGTCAGCTAAATAGAATGTTGGCAATGTCCACCAGTGGTTCAGTGTATTTTTTGTCATTTTGGACTAATTCTATGAGCATATCTGGGAATTACCACCCAGGTTCCTAACATAACTAAAAGAAAGCCTTTGTGATTATCCTTGAGTGTCCTGTGTAATTTTTCTCTCAAGCTCATTTTAGACAATTTTATGAGGCTCGTAGTTTTTTGCTAATACTGCAGTCAGTGATGCCTTCCCTTTTGGGATTTTGCTCTATCATGTAGTAAGCTTACTCCTTCTCTATTGTATAGTTTGTTTATGGTTGGGGTCCACCAGACAGGACGCCTGCCTTTTGGAGGATTGGGTCTTGGTTTTATTTGGGATCGCATGATCTTGATGGTCTCCCTGAAGGTGTTCATAGAATGCTGTTTATAAATTATTCTTGTCTTCATATTTTACAGGCCCAAGTTTTGGGAAGGATTCCACCTCGGTTTTGAGGAGGAAATTTGCTTTAGAGAAGTTTTTCACTGTGGTTTTCTAGGGCAGGGGGTGGGGTCGGGATGAATATCCAGTGAGATTAGCTTATGGTCTGATCCACTAAAGAGGATACACTCTGTCTGGGAGCAGGGAGCCCTACATGTTATGATGATCAGGCCCAGTATGTTTTCCCCTGTGGAGTGGGTAATGTTGCTCCAAAGACGGAGGCCATAAATCGAACCTTTGGCTAGGGGTGCTGGAGTGAGCAATGCTCCCAGTTCTGCGCTTGGTAGTTGAAGTCGCCTAACATAATGGGTGTCGGATGACATCTTTCATATTTTCCCAGTGTTCTTGTGGAAGGCCGAGGAGTTCGGTTTGGGAGGGTGGCCTGTAGCAGGCTATAAACTGGAAGGCAGTTTACCCACTGTTAGTTGCACATGGATAGTCTCGATGCCGTGTTTGCCACCAACTCGAGGTGTGGTATTCGAGGAATATTGGATACTACCTCCTTGTGGTTCGTCCAAGCTCAAATGAAAAGCACAGGGCGAGGCACCTGGTAGTGCTGGGTGCTCGGTTTCTGAACCAGGTTTCCAAGTTACTGCACAGATATCATGTCTCCATGCTAAGGAGAAAGAGTTTTGAGTGCTGCGCAGTATCTTGAGGTTTAGACTTGGCATTGAGTAGTATTACTTTAGTTTCTTATCCTCGTGGATACCTATGGAGGTGGGTTTGTCTCTTGAGCCTTGTCAAAAGGCACTATGGGGGTAAGAGCCTTTGCCAATATCTGAAAGCCCAGGGGTGATAGGTGCAAGCCGTCCTTTAGGGGAAGCATCAGGTATTATTGAGCATATCATCCCAAGCTGATGGTGCATTGATCCCCTTTTGAATGGCACTCAGTACTTAAGCCAATTGTTGAAATTGATCTTTGTCTTCATATTGTGCACTGCCCTGGTGAGGTAAGATGCTACTTGGCGATAGTCGGCCTGGGCCATATGCTCAGAGAGCCCTTTATGTCTCTTTTGGCGGTCCAGGCAGGTATGTCTCTAGGTCATTCTACACCAGTGGCTGGTCAATACCTTGTAGTCATATTTGTACTACCCGGAGTGACCTTGGCGTTTGTGTTATTTGGCGATCCCAGGCCACCGTGACTTTGTTCAGCTGGTGAGTGATGCCGCGTGCCTGACGTATAGAGTCACTTATTACAAGTGTATTAGGTGCGTTGTTTTGGGTCTATGGGCTGAATGCCCGCACACTGGCTGGTGGAGACAAGTGTATGTAACGGTTTTGTTTTGGGGTATGTGTTGCTTGGTGTCTGCTTTGGAGGTCTTGCTGCTTGTGCAGATCTATTTAGAGCCTCCTGGAGTGTTTTTGTGTGATTATGTGTCGGGTTTGTGGTAGGTCTATGAGACTGGAATTGTAGGAGTGCATTTCCTTCTCTCCCAGACTGGTTATGCCAGTCGAGTTGAGAGAGCTTACCTCCAATTTGGCTATATGGCTGCATCTCTCACATGTGTTGGAATTTGTTGGGAGGAGGAGAGGGTTGTTCAGCATGAGGCAGTTGTAACATTGCTTCAAGATCTTGGGGATTCACCAGCTGGACCGGAGAGAGAGATTGACAACTGACCTTTGACATGCTAACAATATTCGGAATTCCTTAATAATTGGAAAACAGCACAGTGGGGAGTGAGGGCAGAAGTGAATTTTAGTGCTGACTTATATAATTGCTTTAGTGAGTAAGTTGTGGTAACTTAAGCGCAATGTGTTACAGGTAACTTAAATGGCCAAAAAACAAAAAAAAAAAAACAGTAACTTTTCTTTTTTAAAGGGTGGAAAAAAAACAAGGGGGAAATTAAAAAAATAAACAAAAATAAGCAAAATTGGCCCCCCGAAAAATCAAACTAGTTTTGATCCCCAACCCAAGAAAAAGGCCCGGAAGGAAAAGTTTTAAAAAAAAGACAGGGTTTGGGAAAT
>NW_025052501.1:0-10913 GCF_019279795.1 Protopterus annectens | reverse complement strand
AATAAAACAACATTGCAGGACAGTCTCTGATAAATGCAGAAAACATCTAAACTAATCTTTACTCTATTGCTATCTATATCTAAAAAGATACTACGACATAAATAACTTACTTACAGAGCAAGGCAAATGCAGATGATGGATGTTTCTAGGTCCAAGATAAGATACAAAATGCCCAATCTTTCTATAATAGAGTTCTTAGATTAATAATCATTACTGCTGGGTTAGCTTGGATCACATCACTCTTTGTCACCTGACTTCATTTTACTTGGAGGCTAAACATATACTAAAAATTTAACACCTCTGTGTCAAAATACATATCTCTCAGAAGATTTACAGACTGCTAGGAGGTCATAGAGCAATAAAAACACTTTTTACATTTTGACACCTAGTAATTATTTCTGTTTTAAGACAATAGGAAAAGCCCTCTTAGCAAAGACATTGTGTCTGCTTGCTGAAGTGAAACCAAGATAACACAATCGTAAATCACTTTACTTTTCAATTTATTTTCCTGAAGTTTTGCAAGTTAACTCTGTATGTTCCAACTTCTACTATTAAAACATACATTTGCATAGGTATATAGTTTATATACATTTCCGTTCTTTTCCAGTAGGGTACACTGTAGTTAGATTCTTGAAGCTCAGTACATAACATACAGTTCACTTACATTTGTAAATGAAATGTAATAAAAAATATAAATGTAAATATGAATGTCAAAGGAAAAAACTTCAAAGGCCAATTCACGTAAGGTTCAAGTAAGGCACCCTTTATTAACTTGCAGCAAGGAGACAAAGCATGCTGGCAGAATGGTTTTGTCTGGACATTAATAATTAGTATGGCATTTTTTACAGTTCTTTCCATGTTACACAGAAATGTTACTTCTATTGCTGGCGTAGTTACGACACAGCTTTCTAATATTGTTCTACAGAAAATGTTACTAGACTAATTGCTGACTAGTTGAGAATAACTGCTGATTTACAAAACATTTGAGAAAAACAACCTGGCCTTGGGGCTTATTTTAGCCCACCACAAACTTTCAATTCTTCAATTGTGTAGTTCTAATATATGTGTTACATTTTGCCTAGATTCAAGGTACATTTCTAGCTTAGGTACAAGTAATGCTGACTAAGGTTTATACTTTCAAGCATCCATTGTGTTCCTTATCAAAGCTTCTAGTAGCTGTGTACTTTCTCATGGCATAAGCAGAAAATCAATAACTCTTTATTAAGTCTCATGGCACTAGTAAAAATGAATTACTTCTTGTTATTTGCTGACATTAGCAGAAAATAGAATGCTTCTTGTTAAGTTTCTAATAGCTGTGCAGATTCATGCAGTGTGAACAGAATAAATTTATTAAGCCTTTTAAACCTCGATGCACTAAGCATGCATATTACTAATACATATTTTTCTAACATTTCCCCCCTTTCAATACTTTTATTCTACTTTCAAAATAAGCATAAACAGTTTTTTTTTCTTCCACTAGCCTCTTCCTACTCAGGATTTGCAGTTAAGAGAGTCATTCAGTTTAAACTTATGAAAGCATTTTCAATTTTTCAACAATTCTTCAAGTTCAGCATCTTGGTATAAGGTTTCTGAAACTGACATGTCTATAAAGTCTTTAATCAGTCTTTTCATGCAGGGGATGCAGCAGCACAGACATACCACCAGCAGGATCATTCCTACACAGATGGCAATCAGGATGTTCATTAGGATACTGCCCCACCCCCCAAACAATCTCTGGAAAAAGTCCGTCAATGCGATTTTGTCCTGACTTAGTCATAACCGACACCTGCTGAATTACCTCAAAGGTGATTGTCCTATCACCGTGTTTGTGGTCAGGAATATCACGAACAGCACTCCTCCTGGATTAAAAAGCGCCGTACCTCCTCTCACCCGCTAGAGGGTGAAGTCAAAGACCATGCGGTTTTGAAGCACTACAGTTCTCATGGCAGTCAGTTCATCAGTCACTCGCAATTCTAAGAGCAGAAAAGGTTGCATCGCTCATTATTTTGAGAAGTTTAGACAGTTTTCTCAGTTCCCAAGATTGGGTGTGATTTTGTTGCTCCATATACTGGCAGTACACCTGCCCACCAGATGATGAGTATCACCCAAGTCCATATGTGACAGTCACACACATTTTTCCCTAGGCTCAGAGCATGATGGTTTTTCCAGCCCACATTGATTTGCCCACTGGATTGACAGGCTTCTTGATTTCTCATCAAACATTCGAATTTTCCCTGAGGTAAAACTGCTTTGTGTTGTATGGCGGAACCAGGTTTACCCCAAATAACAACTGCGGACCAATTCTCAGGTAACCACTTATATGCTTTCCCTACCACATACAAAGTAGCAATCTTTACTTTGGTAGTAACTTTACTATGTCCTGGCTCTGGATGAAACATTTTTTTGTCAACTATAATCAGTTATTTATAGAGGTCAGCATTATGTTTTTACTTCATCCAGTTGTCCTATGCATCAATTCAAAAATGAATCATAGCTTGTGTTGCAATAGGAACCTGTGTTGTCAGTTTTATTGTAGCAGCATCTATAAGGGAACAGTCACATTTACAATTGCTCCAACCCACCTGAACTGTATCATTTTTGTAAAACACACAGTCCCCCTTCTGTCGAACAGACAAGTGCAATGTTACTTTATCCTGTGATGTGACATCTGATGTATCATAGACTAAGTTTTCCCAGGTCTTGTTGGCTCCTAGGGGGACTGAAGTTAACAATAACCCCCGTATGCTGTTGGCAAAGCTGTGAAAATCCAGCAATTCGAAACATTGAAGTTCTCTAGCATCTTTTAGCATATTTGATTGCCTGGTAGGGTTGAAGTTTGGGTGCCACTCTACACGTTGCAACTCTCCACGTTTATTCAGTTCAGTTTGTGTGGCTGGGAAAAGGAATGGCCACACCAAAAAGATTATTGTCACTAGTAAAGTCAACAGGATGATTATGCAATACTTCTGAGGAAACTGTTGTTCTGCATTCCTGTTTTCTCCGACTCTTCCGAATAGGTGTATTTGGATTTTTCTGGATTCTATCATTTTTGCTTTTGACATGTGATCTTACTCTCTGCCCTAATAGGACCTTCAGCACCGATGGTTTCTTCACTGGGGTTGAGACGGATCAGTCCTATTGATCTGACCCCCAGCACAGCCAGCCAGACTTTGTGCTGAGGGCCCCAATGGAGAGGTAAGATTTTTGTCCATTTCAAAGTTTTTAACTAGTTTGCAGTGCGTCAGGTGGATCCACGAAGCTCGCTCTGCTATCCTGACTGCAGTGGGTGTTGAAAGAAGCACCTGGTATGGACCTTCCCACCTTGGTGATGACCAATTCTTCTTCTTTATATTCTTCACCCACACCCACTCCCCGGGGATCACTGCCACTTCCGATGTTTCGGTTTGTTCTTTATCTGAAACAGAATTTGACTGCAACAGATGTTTAGAATTCATGACTTTCTTCATATATTCAGCTAGTGTAAAATTATCTTCCTGGTCTGAGGATATGAGAAGTTTCCACTGGGTTGTATAATAAGCCCTTCTAAATAGTTTTTCAAAAGGAGTCAATCCTTTTGCAGTCGGAACAGTTCTCATGCTCAACAGCGCCAGGGGCAAACAATACAGCCAATTCTTTCCTGTCTCAGCTATTAACCTTCTCAATTTGTTTTTCAATATACCATTATGCCTTTCAACTAGCCCTGCAGATTGCAGATGGCATGCACAATGATTTTTTAGAGAAATACCAAAATGCTTACTTAACTGCTCTATGGTTTGGTTTACAAAGTGTGTACCATTGTCACTGTAGATCCTTTCCGGAATGCCGAATCTAGGGATGATTTCTTTGAGAAGTACTTTTGCTACTGTGGCTGCATCTGGATTTTTGGTTGGAAAGGCTTCCACCCATCTGGAAAACATATCTACAATGACAAGACAATACTTCTTATTTTCACATTTGTTCAATTCTATGAAATCCATACAGATAGTGTGAAACGGATATGGTGGTGTAGGGAAACTCCCTAGCTTGGACTTTAACGCCCCTTGTGCATGATGTTTGTTGCAAATTTGACACGTCAAACAGAATTTTTTAGAGTAGTTTGTAAATCCGTACGTTGTGAACACCTGGTTCACCAGCTGTACCATCCCCCCTGTTGAGACATGGCACTGCCCAAGGCTCAGAAAAGCTGCATATCTAAACAAATTAGAATAACGTGGTAGTACGGTTTCCCTTCTTTAGAGATGTCCAGCCCTTTTTGAAATTGCTCCTCGTTTACCCATCTTTGTTTTCAGCTTGCATAGTGAGTGTCTGCATTGTTTTAACATTTCTAAGTCTAAAATCTCAGAGGGTTGTAGTTCCTCATTTAAAAGAAATACTTCAGAAGCTGCTTGTTTTGCAGCTGTATCAGCTCTTGCATTACCTTTTGAAATCCTATCTTGTTGCTTGGTGTGAGCTGTGCATTTACAAATGGCTACTTTCTGAGGTAACTGAAAAGATTCTAAAAGATCTAAAATAAACTGTGCATGATTTATAGGTTTTGCCAGTAGATGTTATCATTCCTCAGTTTTTCCACTGTTGCTTAAGAAACATGTACAGTAGAAAAGCGTACTTTGGCTGTCAGTAAAAATGTTTACACATTTACCCTTTGCTAAGGTACATGCCCGTGAAAAGGCAATCAATTCTGCTTCCTGTTATTGTGCAGATAAGTTGTGTGGTAAAGGTTTTGCTTCTATAATCTCAGTGTCAGAGACTACTGCATATCCTACTAGGTTCTGTCCTGCAGGACCCCTTTACATGAACCATCCGTAGTATGTCACCTCAGCATCATCAAGGGGACATCTGTGAGCTCTTTCTAGGTAGTGTCTTTTGCTCAATTACCTGCAGGCAATGATGCGGTGTGTGCCATCAGCAGGGATCGGGAGCAGAGTAGAAGGAGTTCAAAGTCGATTGCATCGTCAATTGTCATGTGAGGTTGGCTCAACAATATAGTCATACAGGAAAGATGCCTAGCAGGAAAGATATGCCACCTTTTCTTGTAGTAAAATAATCGCGACTGCATGAGGCACTCTCAAAGTGAGAGGGTGGAATAAGACTACTGAGGCCGAAGCCTGTACTGCCATAGCAGCTGCAACTACTGCTTGTACACAGTGGGGTAAGGACCATGCCACTGGGTCTAGTTGTGATGAATAGTAAGCAATGGGGCATTGCTTATCCCCATGCTGTTGTGTTAACACTGATGTCATATAACCTTGCTTACAATCTACAGTTTGGAAAAAACTTTTATGATAGTTTGGTAATCCTAGAACTAATGAGGACGCTATTAACTGTTTCAGTTTGCAGAAAGCATATTCTGCATCTGGTGTCCATTGTAACAAATCTGTGCTGCCATAGGCTTCTTATATATGAGGTCAGTCAGAGGTGCAGATTCCAAAGCATAGTTTGGAATCCAGCTTTGGAAAAAATTTGTTGTACCCAGGAAGGGCATCATTTCCTTCTTGGTAGTGGGTTTTGGTGCTTGCAAAATTGCTACTTTTCTGTCCTCATCTAATGTTCTACCTTCCTTGGATATTACATATCCCAGGTATTTGACTTGTTTTTTCCAAAGCTGCAGTTTACTTTTATTTACCTTATGTCCTTCAGTGGCTAGGAATCGTAATAGTGCTATGGTATCTTCTCTACAATCTTGCTGGGTGGGGGCCGCCAGCAAGATGTCATCAACATAAAGTAAAATCTGACTGCCTCTTGGTGGGGTAAATCCCGCCAAGTTGCTTGCCATTTCTTGTGAGAATATTGTTGGACTTTCACAATACCCCTGTGGTAGTCGTGTGTATGTATACCTTTTCCCCTGAAATGTGAATGCAAACCAATACTGGCTGTCAGGGTGTATCGGTATCGAAAATAACGTATTGCTGATGTCTACCACAGAAAAATACTTCTATTGAGGTTTTAAATCATTCAACAGGGTGTATGGGTCTGGCACCGTAGGTGCCAGGTATTAAATGTCTGCATCATTTACAGCTTGTAAATCTTGGACCATATGCCATTCTCCATTTGCTTTTTTAACTGGAAATAAGGGTGTGTTACATGGTGAATCGGGAGATTCTACCAGTATTCCCCCTTTAAGTAAGGCTGCTATAATAGGCTTTATTCCTGCCTCTGCATCTTTTCTTAAGGGATACTGTCTTTTCTGTGGTCTAAATGCTGATTTTGGCATGATAGTTACTGGTCCCGCTGTACGAATAAGTCCTACATCTGACTTTCCTGTTGACCAGAGAGTCTCTGGTATATTTTGTAAGGCATTCTCTACCTCCTTTAATAGGAGTGTTAGTCAGCTGTCCTTGCTAGACTGCAAGTGCACAGCTGGGTGGGTCTGAGTTATCCAATTCAACTTCTGTATTTATATTCCCTGTTCTTACAGTTCTAATTCTGCCTGTTTCTCCCATCTTGTGACTTTTTCTCGTAGGTCTGTCCATTCTATATTTTTGTTCTTGGTTAAGCTAACATGTGGTAATCGATTAGATTTATAAAGTGTAAAGAACTCCTGGGGCAATGAACAGCTGGCTACACTGTTCCCTTCTGTGTCCCAGTACAGGTTATGTAATATCAATCTGTTTGCATGATTTTTAAACAATTCTTGCTCATATTCCTTATCAGGTCCTGGTGTGTTACAATAATACACGGTACAGTGCAACAGGTGTTGCTTATCAATGTCAAGGGAGGGGAACTTGCTGATGGCTACATTCATTAATTCTTCTGTCACAGTCCCTGGACCAGTCATAACCAAGTCCTGGCTGTACCAATAAAACATTTCACCCTCCGATTGCACTGCAAAGGTATCAATTTGTCGCTGTGCTTCCATACCCTGCATGGTTGGGACTACTGCTATACCAATAGCTGCATGAGGTCTCTGCCCAAGAGGTTTACTGGCCATTTTGCAGAAACAACAATTTTGCTTTTCTGAGTCAGTCCTGAAACTGGATCAGTTATTGCAATGTTACCGGAGAGGGGCTCCCAATACAGCTGTCCATTAGCTGCTTTTACCAGTATGTAATCAGGTGACTCCGTGTTTTCTGGCAATTTGGAGGGATGTAGCAGGGTTCGTGATGCCCCTGAGTCACACAAGAATTTGACTTTCCTCCTACCAAGAGTGTAACTTCTGGTTTTGTGTCTGCTAAATAGAGCTCCAAGCTCAATAAAGCTAGGTCTAATATTTCATCTTCTTCATTATCATTAGCTTCTTGCACTTCCTCTATCTCTTCTGTCACATCCTCTACTCCCTCTATCACATTCTCATTTGTCCTTTCTTCACTATCCCCTTCTAGTGATTCCTGACTACCATATAGTCAGTCCTCACCCTCCTTGTCCTCTGTGGTTGCCTTCTTGTTTTTCCTGCAATCCTTTGCCAAGTGTCCCTTTTTACCGCATTTAAAACATTCACCCCTTTTCTTTCGCCTTTCAGAGTCCTCTGATCGTTGATCAGATTGTTTGTTTCCCTGTGCATTTTTCTTGCCCTTTTTCCTGGACTGTACTACATAAATTTCTGCTCCATTTTCTACAGAAAATACTTGAGCTTTCTTTTTGCTATTAAAATGCCTTTCGGCATGCCTAGCATATTCAAGTAATGACTGTAACCTAGCATGCGGTGGTCTACCATGTGTTTTGTAATAAAACTGCTTATAGGTGCAATACTGCCCTTTAAAAATGCATTCTTTAACTGCTGTTCATATGGGGAATTTTGTGTTTGATCTTCAAGAACCTGCATTCCACAGTGGTTGTTAAAACATTCTAATAGTCTGGCATAATACCGGTCAATAATTTCACCTTCTTGTTGGATGCATTTATTACTGCAAGTCCAGTCTGCCCTAGGCTTCCATTTTTCAGAGATGCGGTCTGTAAGACCTTTTACTCTGTTGTCTAATTCTGCGCTGTTATGTGGGAGGGGTCTTTGTGCAGCGTCACAGGGATTCCAGTTGCCACTAATCATGTGCCAATCTGGCCCCACAATTTGTCTAACTACTTTTTCTACCTCTTCTCCATTTAAGTTATAACTCAGCCTCATTTCTTGCAAATCTTCTGAGAATTTTCTAAAATTAACTTTTGGATGGGGAATTCCCTCAGTGGCTTTCCGGATATCTTCCGGAGTCCAAGGTTTATACACTAAAATAGTTGGGTCCTGATTATCTTGTCCTGCCTGAGGATTAGGTACTTCTATAAGTGGGCATATTTCTTCTTCACTCATAGATCATGAATTCTTAACCATTTGATATAACTTAATGTCTTCATTTGAGTTACCTGCCTTTGTTCGAGACCTGGTCCCAATGGGATCTCTAATATATGGTTTTATTTTCATAATGCCTCTTTCTTCAGTGACCACAGGATATCATGGGGGTGGACTAACCTGTTCACTTGCTTCATATTCTGGTAAGGGAGGTGGAGGGGCTGATGATTTTACTAAGTTATTGTCCTCCTTATCTAAAAACATTGTTTTTGAATTTTTGTTCTTTTGTTCCCTACGGTTTACTTCATCAATCCACCTGTGTGCCTGAAGAATTCCTAATTTACGTTGCTTTTTTACCTGACCTTTGGAATCAGTTTTGAGCTGTTTGACAAGTTTGATAAGTGAGGATGTTTCTAATTTTCCATCGAATTCATATTTATTAACCCATTTTGAATAATATTTAATATTGTCGGCGCACTGCGACTGCATGTATTTTGCGTCTTCTGTTAACGGTGGATTTTCGGGTCTTTTTGTGCAATTATTACCCATTTTGTTCTACCCTTTTGATCATTACATAACTTCTCTTATTTTTAACATGGTACCATGGATTTTGTTATAGTCTCTTCAGAATGACTGCCTACTTATTCTGTTTCTCCTGATCTATGACAAGACAGTAATCTTTTCTGTCCCTGACCTGTAAGCAAAAATACAGTCTTGACAAAAACAATACAAATCTAGTACCTGATCTAAAACAGAAAACAGAGAAAAGCAGATTCACCTTACCTGAGCCTACATGATTGATCACCTGATTCACGGAGACCCGTCCCTTCAGCTGATGCAGATCAGAAAGTGGCTGGCCTCTTTTGAACAACAATTCAGTGGGAGAGCTTTCAAATAAGAAGAACCAATTTGGTTTCTTCCCATATTTGATTTCAACCACCTGGCCCATCTGATCCGAGGTGAAGAGAGGTTCGGTCCAAAAGGACCAATCTGTCAATGAGGAAAAAACTTCCAAAAGACCAATTCCACTCTGAAGGTTCAAGTAAGGCATCCTTTATTAACTTGCAGCAAGGAGACAAAGCATGCTGGCAGAATGGTTTGTCTGGACATTAATAATTAGTATGGCATTTTTATACAGTTCTTTCCATGTTACACAGAAATGTTACTTCTATTGCTGATGTAGTTAGACACAGCTTTCTGTATTGTGCTACAGAAAATGTTACTAAACTAATTGCTGACTAGTTGAGAATAACTGCTGATTTACAAAACATTTGAGAAAAACAACCTGGCCTTGGGGCTTATTTTAGCTCACCACAAACTTTCAATTCTTCAATTTTGCAGTTCTAATATATGTTTTACATTTTGCCTAGATTCAAGGTACATTTCTAGCTTAGGTACAAGTAATGCTGACTACGGTTTATACTTTCAAGCATCCATTGTGTTCCTTATCAAAGCTTCTATTAGCTGTGTACTTTCTCATGGCATAAGCAGAAAATCAATAACTCTTTGTTAAGTCTCATGACACTAGTAGAAATGAATTACTTCTTGTTATTTGCTGACATTAGCAGAAAATAGAATGCTTCTTGTTAAGTTTCTAATAGCTGTGCAGATTCATGCAGTGTGAACAGAATAAATGTATTAACCCTTTCAAACCTCGATGCACTAAGCATGCATATTACTAATACATATTTTTCTAACAATGAATCATATCAATATTCACAAATTACATGATTATTTACAAAATTCCAGATAGCTGCCTGGCAGTGTCACCTGCATAAACAAAAGTTTTTTTTTTTTTGTTATTTTTTTGTTTTTTTTTTTTTGTTTTTTTGCTGCCAGTATTGCTTATATGCCATTGCATTGCTGATTTAAATTTATAGAGCATAATTAACTAACATCAGAAATTTTTGTATGTCTTGTAGATCTCTTGTTTTTTGCATATTCCTTTGTAATATGAAATATAAAAATTAAAAATTATTTTTTTAAACAACAGAACTTACATAATCACATCACTTTAAAATTTATCATCATAAAAATGCTTCTTTACCTAAAAGTGTATTATGTCATGCCAGGTTGCGGTGGGGAGGAACACAAATTGAAGGTGGGTTTCTCACTTGTAGTTTAAGGTCTTTCACCTCATAGGCACGAAATCATGCGGGGCGGGGCTTGATTCTTGACCCCAGGTTATTGGCTAGGGTTAAAATTGCCCATCAGGCTAATTAATACAAGTATTGACTCTGTGAACACACACACCCCAAGGACTGGGGAAGAGATAGGACAATTACAAGGTTGGTGATGATAAAGAAGGAGATACACACTTGAAGTGGAAGTTATTAGGGAAGGGGAGGGAGGCATGGGAATTTGTTTGGAGGGATGGGGAGACCAGCCCCCTTTCTAATTCAATTATTTTTATTTAGTTATTTATTTTATTTATTCTAGAAAGAAAATAATGATCAGTAAAATATTGGGTAATGGAAGAGAAGAAAAGGGTGGATAAGAAACATATAACAAAAAGAACACCACCAAACAAAAACAAGGGTAGGTACCATACAAATAGGGTGGGAGGGATGTGGGACACAGGCAAATACACCTACAGACTGCAAAGGAGGGGTCAAGGAAAGCTAATAAGCAGGGTAGAGATGTGGCCCAAGTAATCCATCACTTTGTACTAGTGCAAACCCAAACAAAAATTTCTGTG
>NW_025052500.1:0-11684 GCF_019279795.1 Protopterus annectens | reverse complement strand
ATACAAAGTTAAGGTCCCAGGCTGGAGTAGGGCCTCTCCTGGGTGGTCTTAAGTTTTTGGCCCCTCTGAAGAACTGCTTCAGCAGTGGATGAGAGAAGAGGGGTGGGCTCTATTATAATGAGCTGAAAAGGCTGAGGCATGAATTTTGATAGAAGAAAAGGAAAGGCCTTTGTGAAGCATCTCGGTGAAATATTGAAGAATGTGCGGTAAATTGGGCACTGTTGTGTCCATCCCAAGTTTGGCTCCAGGAACAGAATTTTTTCCATTTTTCAGCATAGGACTTTTCTAGTACTAGGCCTCCTAGCCTCCAGAATGACATCCATCACTTGCTTACTGAGGGGATGGTAACGGAGAGATATTAGCCAGGCTGCAAGGTTCAGGGTTTGAAGCAGTGGGCGCACAATCTGGCCCTCCTGCTGGGACAGCAGGGCAGGGGTCTGAGGCAGGTGCCATGGTTCCAGAAGTGACACTGCGCAGAAGGGGGTACCAGTGTTGACGTGGCTAGTCTGGTGCAATAAGTATTGCCCTTGGCTTTTCCTGTTTGATCTTTATTAGCACTTTGGAGAGGAGAGGTTGAGGGGGGAAAGCCATAAACTGATGTTTTTTTCCAGGTGAAGGACCGGGCATCCACTTTCCAAGCTTGCCTGTGGGGGTCCTTGTGCAGAATTTGCCCAAATGTTAGTTCTGGTAGTTCTGAAGGGAGGCAAACGGGTCTCTGGGCTCCCCCATTTGTTTCTCAAAATGTTGAATATCTTTGGTTCCAGTTTCCACTCGTGCAGGTCCATGAGATTTCTGCTCAAGTTGTCTGCCAGTGTATTTAGCTTGCCTGGCAGGAACTGAGCTTGTAGGTGCACTTGGTAGCTCAATGCTGTGTTCCACAGAGCCATGGCTAGTCTGCAGAGAGGGTATGAGTGGGTCCTCCCTGCTTGTTTATGTACCACATAACAGTGTTGTTGTCTATCTTTACCAATAATTGTCCTGGAAGAATGTGGTCCTTGAAGGCTGTCAGAGCATTCTGTACAGCTAACATTTCTTTTTGACTGATATGCAGGTGCATTTGACTCGGGTTCCATTTGCCCTGAATGTACTGCCCTGCCAAGTGAGCCCCCCCATGCATAGTCTTATGCATCTGTTAGGGTTTGGGCGGCAGGGGGTAGAGTGAATGGAAGTCGCTTGTTGTGGTGGCAGGCCTCTGCCCACCAAAGGAACTCAGTCTTTAAGCAAGGAATGATGGGAATCATTGATTCTAGGTCCTGAGAATGTTGACACCATAGGCTTTTTAGATACCACTGTAGTTTCCTCATGCAGTCGTGCATATGGAATTAGTAAAATGCAAGAGGCCATTAACCCTAGGGCTTGCAGTATTTTCCTTGCAGATAGCAAGGTCTTTGGCCAGTAGTTTGAAGGAGGCTGTCAAATGAATTTGTTTCTCTGGCGTGAGGCAGGCCATCTGGAAAGTTGTATTCAAGCTTGCTTCCAGGAATACAATTTCTTGGCAGGGTACTAGATGCGATTTCTTTTAGTTTATGGTGTACCCCAGAGAAGTTAGTAATTTCTTTACAAATGCCAGATGATTTAATAGTACGTCATGGCTTTCTGCCTGAATTAGACAATCGTCCAGGTATGGGTATATTTGAATATTTCTTTGCCTGCAAAATGCAAAGACTGGAGCTAGCACTTTGTGTGAATACCCAGGGTGCAGTAGATAGCAAAAGGGCACTGCAGAGAACTGATAGTGCATGTAGCCTGCTCTGAAGCGTAGGTATCTTCTGCAAGATTCCCCTATTGGGATGTACAGGTAGGCTTCCTTTAAATCCAGCGTTGCCAAGCAGGCATTTTTGACTAGCATGGGAAGCAGCTGATGGGTTAGCATTTTGAATTTTGGGATTAAAAAAAAGTGTTTAGGATAGACAGGTCCAGGATGGGACGCCAGGAATTGTCTTTTCTGGGTACCAGGAAAAGTCTCGAGTAAAAACCTTGTCCCCATTCTTCTTCTGGGACAGGTTGAATAGCCCTGATGCTTAGAAGGGCGAGGACCTGCTTTTGAGCCTTTGCCACTGTTTTTGGAGGTACGTCTGGCCAACCGTCTGGGGTTCGTAAGGAGTGGAAAGTACAGTTTTGTACCTACCATAAATGTAGAGGTTTGCTAATACAGCTGCAGTCATAACAGATGGGTTTACCTTGCCGTCAGGCGGGTCCTCGGTCGGCCGAATTCCAAAGTCTAGGTCCGGCATCGGTTGTCGCCGCTTCTTTCCTGACGTCAGTGCGGCAGGGGTATAAAAGAACCAGCCAGCGCCATTTTCTTCAGTTTTTCTTGCCCCAGATGTCAGGTGCCCCCAGAAGGAAGGCAAAACATAAATTTATGTAATAATGCAATCTAACAATCAAAAAACAGTAGTTGCAAGCAAATACACCATAAAAGAATACCCCAATCAGGTTGTATGAGGAGGTGTTTGTCATTAGGCCTGTCCCAAGAGGGGAAGGAGGGAGGGAAACCTGGACTGCAGCTGTATTAGCACCAACATCTACATTTATGGTAGGTACAAAACTGTACTATGTTCATCGTGCATACAGCTGCAGTCATAACAGATGGGTAGAATCCCAAAGCTAAAAAGGGGTGGCAGGCACTAAGTGGAACTAGGAGGAGCAAGGATGCCCTGCAAGACTGCTGTGGCAAAGCCCGCTCTAGATTTAGAGTACAGTGGTAGGTGATAGTGTTTGGAGAAAGTATGTACAGAACTCCAAGTGGCTGCTTCCAAAATATCCTCGGTAGGAACCCCCCCCTGAGGAAAGCTGCAGAGGTAGCTGTGCATCGGTTTAATATGCATGTCAGTAGGCCCGAATACACCCTCAGAAGCCGGTGCCTGCACAGCGGCTGCAAACCCATCCAAGGTAGAGACAACAGCAGGTTCCACAGTCAAAGAAGCATCTTGTGGCATACCGGACTCCGAATGGGTCTCAGTAGAGGCCTGCAAATCAGAAGTAGCGGGTATCAGGGGCTGCGAAAACGCCTCACTGAGTACTGGCGACTAGGTTAGGAGAAGCGTCATTGGCAGCTTTGGACCCATGCGGTCTGTCTTTATCTTTGCATTTTTTTTCAGGATATTGGTAGTCAGGTGGCTTACCGAAGCCATTTCTGGAGAATTGAACAGAGTACCAAAATATTTAGATGCAAAAATGAACAGACGAATAGCTCAAAGTTTGAATAAGGCACAAAACTGACAGCGAGGTACATCGCGGTCTGGGCCTAAGCAAGGAATGCAGTACGAATAAAAATCTTTGAGGTACTTACGTTCCACAAGAAATACAATTGTTAACTTTTACTGACATCGGATTAGAGCAAGAAAAAGGATCCCCAATGGGGTACTTACCTTAGTTGAAGATTTCGGATCTGAAACTCGAAAACGAAAACTTCTGGAGTCAGCAGACTGGCACTTGCGAACTGCTTCGGGCACCGCACGGCAAGAAAGACTGATGTAATGGCGTTGGCTGCATGCTTTATACCCCTGACTACCTGACGTCATGGAATATGAGACAGCAGCCGACGCAGGACCCAAGACTTTGATAATTAGGCCGACTGAGGAAAACCTGCAAGCAGATAACCCAAATGTAATGACTGCAACAGTAAAACACGAAGAACATTACTCTGTTATGACACATACCACAAATGTTTTGCTTACTATTTTGTTTTTGCCTTGTTTTTATTCTTAAACTATGTATAAATTACAAACGGTTGATTTTTTTAGCTACATATAAATTGCAAACTGTTGATTTTTCTATTGTAAAACTGTACAAGGAGCTTTTCTCCCCAGGCCTCCAATGAAAACTGGCTCATTTCTGGCCCAATGGACTTTCTTGATAAACTCCAAATAAATAAGATTCCACAGTATCTACAACTTCACTCCAAAAAATGAAAGGAAGGGGGAAGGAGGATGGGGAGTTGAAGAATGAAAATGGACAACACAGATGCATAGTCATGGTGAGTACACAAAGTACAGTTGTGTACCTACCATAAATGTAGATGTTAGAGTGCATTCACTGTTGCAGTCATTACAATAGGTTTATCCTGCTGGCAGGCTACCCGCAGTCGGCCTGAATTCCAAAGTCTAGGCCCGGCGTCGGTTGCTGTTGCCTCTTCCCTGACGTCAGTGCACCAGGGGTATAAAAGATGCAGCAGACGCCATTTTCTTCAGTTTTTCTTGCCCCAGATGTCAGGTGCCCCCAAAAGGGTAGGCTAAAAATATGACAAAGCATGCATGCGCAAAAGTAAATTATTCCTTCATCTACAAGCAAATACACCACCAAGGTTGTATAGAATAGAGAAGCACAGATAAGTTCCAGCAAAGATAAGGGGGGTGGTGGGTGGGTAACCTGGACAGCAAAAGTGAATACACTAACATCTACATTTATGGTAGGTACACAACTGTACTATGTTCGTGTTTCACTGTTGCAGTCATTACAATTGGGTTGAATCCCAAAGCTAAGGTTGGGAGGCTGGAGCTAAATAGGATTAGGAGCAGCTATGAGGCCCTGCAGAACTGCAGTGGCAAAGCATGCCCTGGATTTTGAGTAGAGTGGGAAGTGATCGTGCTTTGTAAAAGTGTGCACTGAACTCCAGGTTGCAGCCTCTAAAATGTCTTTGCTTGGTACTCCTCTGAGGAAGGCTGCTGAAGTGGCTGCTGCTCTGGTTGAATGTGGCCTAATGCCTTTAGGCACTGAATTTGCCATGTTGCGAATAACAGAAACGAATGCAGTGGCCTATCCACTTTTGAAATAGTCTACTTGGAGATGGCCTTTCCTTGTGATCCTGCAGCATATGCCACTAGTAATTGCTCTGTCTTTCTGAAAGCTTTGGTTCTGTCCAAGTAGAAGCGCAGCTGTCTGTGTATGTCCAAAGAATGCACAAGTCTCACCCTTATTCTGTGGGCTTGGTGATAAAAAGGTAGGAAAGTGAATAGTTGGCCACACTGGACACTACTTTAGGCATAAATGTCGGGTTTGTCCTGAGAGAAACCCTACCTGGATGGAAAATAAAATGTTTCACAGCCATGAGTGCCTGTAGCTCTGAGACTAGTCTTGCAGAGGTTATTGCTAGGAGCAGAGCTGTTTTCCAAGATAAAAATTTAATGTCAGCTGTAGCGGCTGGCTCAAAAGGAGGCAGGTTGAGTTTTTCCAAGACATAACTGAGGTCCCATGCAGGTTTTCCAAGACATAATTGAGGTCCCATGCAGGTATTGGCGATCTCCTTGGAGGCCTTAAATTTTTGGCTCCTCTGAAGTACTGCCTTAGTAAAGGATGAAAAAAAATAGGTGGCTCTGTATTGTAAGGAGCTGAAATGGCAGAGGCATGAATCTTGATGAAAAAGGATAGGCCTTAGTCCAACATCAAAGTTAAGTATTGCAAATTCTGAGGAATATTTGGTACAATCGCGTCAATTCCTTACGCCTGGTTCCAAGCACAGAATCCCTTCCATTTTCCAGCATAAGATTTTCAGGTACTAGGCCTCCTGGCCTCCAGCATAAGATTTTCGGGTACTAGGCCTCCTGGCCTCCAAAATAACATCCATCACCACTTTAGAAAGAGGGGTGTTTTGAATGACTACATTATCTACCATGCTGCCAGATTTAAAGTCTTGAGTTGGCTGTGCAGGACCAGATTGTTTTGTTGGGACAGTAAGTGAGGAATTTGAGGTAATGTCCAGGCAGGGCATTGAGACAGGTTCCTTAGGATTGGGTACCAGTGCTGGCGGGGCCAGTCTGGGGCAATCAGTAGCATTTTTGGCTTCTCTTGTCTGACCCTTTAGGAGTACCTTGGGGAGGGGAGGCAGTGGAGGAAAGGCATATACTGTTAAGTATTTCCAGCTGAAAGATAGAGCATCCACTTTCCATGCTTTCTTGTGATAAGTCCTTGTGCAGAATGTCTGTAGTTGGCAGTTGTGAGGGGAGGCAAATAGATCTATGTCCGGGCATCCCCATTTCCTTATACTTAAGACTTGCAGATCCAATTTCCACTCGTGGGGATCCATGAGGTTTCTGCTTAGTTCGTCTGCCAGAGTATTTATCTTTCCTGGCAGGAATTGTGCTTGCAGATGTACTTGGTAAGTCAATGCCGTGTCCTACAAAGTCATGGCTAGTCTGCAAAGGGAATAGGAATGAATTCCTCCCTGCTTGTTTATATACCACATGACTGTAGTATCGTCCGTCTATCAGTAGTTGTCCCGGATGAAGTTGATCCTTGAAGGCTGTCAGGGCATTCTGAACAGCTAGCATCTCTTTCTGATTGATATGTAGATGCATTTGGCTTGCGGACCTTCCTGCCATGTGGGCCCCCCAGGCATAATCTGATGCATCTGTTGTTAATGTCTGCCTGGCTGAGGGTAAAGTGAATGGCTACCCCTTGTTGTGGTGACAGGCCTTTGCCCACCATCGAAACTCCTGTTGCATGCAGGGAATAAGGGTGGTAATTGTTGTTTCCAATGCTGTGGCAATGTTGAGTCCAAACACTTTTTAGATACCATTGAAGTTTCCTCATATGCAGTCTTGCATATGGAATTAGCAGAATGCAGGATGCCATGAAGCCCAAAGCCTGCAGAATTTTTCTTGCAGATAACTGGGCCTTTGTTGCCAACAGTTTGAAATAAGTAGTCAGTTGCCTTTGTTTGTCTGGCGTGAGATAGGCCATCTGGGCAGTTGTATTTAAGCTTGCACCCAAGAATATTATCTCTTGAGAGGGTACTAGTTTTGATTTATTTTCATTTACTGTGTACCCTAGGCATGTTAGTAATCTTTTTCCAAAAGCCAGATGCTGTAGTAGAATGTCCTTGTTCTCTGCTTGAATGAGGCAGTCGTCCAAGTAACGATATATTTGTATTCCTTTTTGTCTGCAGAATGCAATTACTGAAGCCAGGCATTTTGTGAAGACCCTGGGCGCAGTAGATAAGCCAAAGGGCAGTGTAGAGAATTGGTAGTGCATTGAGCCAGCTATGAATCTGTGGTATCTTCTGCATGACTGTCTGATTGGGGCATGTAGGTATGCCTCTTTTAGGTCTAAGGTCACAAGCCAAGCCTTCTTGCCCAGCACAGGCAGAAGCTGCTGCAGTGTCAACATTTTGAATTTTGGAATATCCAGATGTGTTTAGAATTGATAGGTCCAGTATTGGTCTCCAGGCTTTGTCCTTTCTGGGCACCAAGAACAGTCGAGTAAAATCCTTGTCCCTGCTCTTGCTGTAGTACTTGCTGAATGGCTCTCATGTCCATGAATGAGTTGCTTTTGTGCCTCTGCCCATTGATTTTTTGGCAGGTCTGGCAAACCATGTGCCCTTGGCAGGGTATGAAAGTGAAACTTGTAGCCTTGTGACACTATGTTCAAGACCCATTTGTCCTGGGTTATGTGCTGATTTTGATGAAAAAGTGCTAGTTCCCCCCCCTAATGGTGCTGCCATTAGATAAGTGCTTGGTGCGGGCAGGGGGAAGTCATTGGGACTGTTTCCTGTATGGCTGTGATTTGTCTTCTCTGCTCTTGGAGAAAGAAGCACCCCATTGTTTAGACCTGTATGTGCCTTGGGGCTGGGATCTGCCTCTAGGGCGCCTGTATCTGCCCCTTTGTGACCTGACACTGGAAAGGACCAATTCTTTGTAGGCCAGTGTCTGCTAAATCTTGGAGGCTGTACCTGTAAGAAATCCTTGACTGTTTGCATAGATTTTGCTTTGTCCTCCATTTTCTACAACACCTCCTCTGCTTTAACACCAAACAAAGTATCATGCTGTAATGGAGCATCTAATAATTTTGCTTTAACAT
This sequence comes from Protopterus annectens, assembly GCF_019279795.1. Lineage (NCBI taxonomy): Eukaryota > Metazoa > Chordata > Ceratodontiformes > Protopteridae > Protopterus > Protopterus annectens. The sequence continues at coordinate 3,887 of NW_025052500.1, read as the reverse complement.
AAATCAGGCAAATTCTGTTCCTTTAACCAAGCATGCTTCCTGATGACATAACCCGTAACAGCGGCCCTGCAGGAGGCCTCCAAAAGAATCAAAATCACATTGCAAAGTATGTTTTCCAACTTGTTCTGCTGCATGCAATAATTCCTGCATTTCTTTGTTTTCTGCACATTCAGAATTTATCAACATTTTCTGTTTTAGCAGTGACATAATATATTGCTGATACTTAAGCATATGAAACTGACAATTTAAAGTCCTTATAGCCAAGGTTGCAGAAGTGTAAATCTTTTTTCCCCCATCTGTCCAGTGCTCTAGAATCCCGGTCAGAGGGGGTAGGTTTTTTTGCACTGGAAGCCTTGACCCCTTTGGGACCCTGAGAGATCGTTTCTGGGTCTGCAGCAGGGTTTCTAAAAAGAAATTTATGTGAATCAGGAACCCTGTAGTATCTGTCTGGCTTAACAGGAGCTGGAGTCAGGAGTCAGACTGGACTCTGGAAAAACATCATCTACAATGTCCAACACAGGTGGAATAGCAAGGGGCCTGTGCTGAGGTAGTAAAAGGAAGTCTCTGAGCCTTTTCTTAGATCTGAATAATCTTGGCTCTCTCAGTGGAAATGCTCCCTCATGGTATGCAGAGTTTCCCCCAAGAGTGTAATCCTCAGGTGGAGAGGCTGAAGGGACAGACTCTTCAGCATCAGAATCCTCATAGGGAGGAAAAGAGTATTCCTGATCAGAAGAAATGGAAACCTGATCTGAAGATTCATATTCTCTGTCTCTTGCCTAGGCCTCTTATCAGGAGGGGGATGGGAACCCCTGATCAAAGTAATTAGTTCTTCGGCCATTTTGAAGATCTGTTTTTTAGGCATGGAGGCCTGTCCATGTGGCTGTTGCACTTGTTTTTTTGTCTTTAAAGGTGCTTTAGTCTTTGCCTTTGAAGCTGAAGTCGATTTTACATATAACTGTGTAGGCCTGAAAATACCCTCAGAAGCAGATGCCTGCTAGGCAGCTCCAGACCCATCTGAAGGAATAGTTTCGGAGGTTCCAATACCTTGGGTATCCAGCGGCCTAGTCGGCTCCACGTGGGAGTCGGTAGCAGCCTGCAGCTCTAAAGTAGTGGGTGTCAGGGGCTGCAAAAGCACCTCACTTAGAACCGGCGACTGGCTTAGAAGAAGCCTCGTCATCAGTTTTGGACCTCGGATGCTTGCCCTTTTCTTTGCGTTTCTTGTGAATTGCAGTAGTCGGATGGCTATCAGACGGCATTGTGTAATTAAATCTTCTGCCAAAATAGTGAAATGCAAAATCGTACCGACGCTTAATAGTGCGTTGGTTAAATATAGCACAGAACCGACAATTAGCAACGTCGTGGTCAGGGCCCGGGCAAGAAATACAATAGGAATGAAAGTCCTTATGAGGTATTTGCTTCCCACAAGAAATACAATTATTAAATTTTTCTGACATCGGTCTGGAGCAAGAAAAAAGTTTCCCCAACGGGGTACTTAGCTTTTAATGAAGACTTCAGATCTGAAATTCGAACACTAAAATCTCAGGAGTGGGCCGACCGGCACTTGCACACTGCTTTTGCTTCGGGCACCGCACGGCAAGAAAGACTGAAGAAAATGGTGTTGGCTGCATCTTTTATACCCCTGGCGCACTGACGTCAGGAAAGAGGCGACAGCAACAGACGCCGGACTTAGACTTTGGAATTCAGGCAGACTGCGGGTAGCCTGCCAGCAGGATAACCCAATTGTAATGACTGCAACAGTGAAACACGATGAACATCTTAAATAGCTGATGTCCTTTTCATTCACTCCTCAGCTGATGGTACTGAGTGCCCAGCTACATGAACCTTGGGTGGCCCTCATGTAACGACATTCCAGAAAATTGCAGAACCAAAAGTAGCTTTACTTCTAGAAGTCAAATCGAGTTTGTAAATTAGCAATAAAGGTACATGCTACACTAATGTTATCAATGGAAGTTCTAGACCAAAAGATTGAAGAGGTTGCCATAGCTCTAGTAAAATGCATTTTAGGAGGCTTTGACAGTGAGAGGCCTTGCTGAGGATTAATAGAAATTCAAATCAGTAATTCATGTGGTCACGGTAACTTTAGAAACAGATTATCTCAATCTGTTTGGAAAGAAAAAAAAAAAAAAAGACTATTCAGACTTCCTGATAACAGAGCTGTCTATGCACATCTAAAAGACTGCAACACAAACTCTCCCTTATTAGAAAAATTAGGGAAGAACACAGGAAAATTAATTGTTTGATATTCGATTTAGATGACACCTTTGGTAAGAAGGATGGATTTGTTCATAAATCGTTCTTTATAATAAAAATATGTAAGGTGATTTGGAATATAGAGCCTGGAGTTCAAAAATTCACCTTGCAGGTGTAATGGTGACTACAAATGATCAACTCAGACCTACCAAATGGTTCAAAATGTTGTTGGGTCAACAGCTGGAGTACAACTGCTAAGTCCCAAGGAGGCAGTGTGTCTTTTACTGGAAGTCTAAGAAAGTGCCTTTAAGAAAAGCCTTGCACAATTAGTAGAAGCTAACCAGAAAGGATTTTCTTCAGAGTCAAAATTACATGCAGCCAACTGTAATTTGGCTGTGGAAAAAGTAGTTTTTTAAAAAATAGACGCTAAAAATTTTAGAAGTGAAGAAACAGGAGCAGTAAAAAGATCAATTTATTTTTGAAGAGCCCAGATTGAAAATATTTTCCACTTACTCCTGTATACCTTTGTTGAAGCTTTCTGGGAAAATAAAAGTATATTGACGATCCGGGAGGAAAGCCTGGGCTGTTTAGCTATTAATGCAATTAGAGAAACCATGTAGTTAGTTTGACACGAGGGATGCGAGAGAAGATCTGGAATGGGGTCCAGTACCTATGGATGATAATGAAGATGAGACCAAAGACCACACCTGAACAGGCCAGACGGGGGCAATGTGGATAACAGGAGTCTTCAGATGTGATTTCTGCAAGAATTTTGGAATCCGAGGTAATGGGGTTAGGCATAAAGGAGACCGGAGGGCTAAATGTGGACTACAGCATCTCTCTGACTCCCACTGAGGCGGGATTACAGCAAAACACCTGCTGCACTTGTTATTGTGGGGAGATGCAAAGAGATCACAGCAAAGTTAGCGCCATGACAAAAATCTCCGCCACCGATTGAGAGACCACTCGTAAGTTAACAAAATGGACCTGCTGAGTCTGCTAGTACGCTTGATTTCCCTAGAGTCTGCACTGCCACTAGAAAGAGGTTGGAGGAGATTGTCCATTGCCACATAAACTGCCTCTCAAAGGGGGTAGGAAGGGGCTCCCCCAAGTTTCTTGATGTTGAATACAGACATCTCTGTTGTCTGGTACAACTCTTAGAGGAGAAACATCTCAAAAAGCCAGCAACACTAATAGAACCAGTCTCATCTCTAGGACGCTGATGTGTAAACCATCTCTTGGGGGAACCACATGCCTTCTGTCCCAAGAAATGTCCCACCGACCCCAACTGGGAGGCATCCACGTTCACCGTGGCCACTTGTGGAGGAAGAATAAAAAGACATCCCATTTAAATCTCATCCAACTAAATCCACCAAAGATTATTTCTGCATACATTAGCAAATTTGATTGGAAAGGATGGAGGATGTTGCAGAATGGACAGCTGAACAGCTGGTCCATTTGAGAACACGCGTAAAGTAACATGCCAGGGGAAAAGTACAGCTGTGTACACTTAACATAAATGTAGATGTTCGAATGTATTCATTGTAGCAGTCATCACACTTGGGTTATCTGTCTGCAGGTAACCCTCAGTCGGCACGAATACCAGAATCTTGGGATTTCTTCGTCGGATGCAGTCACCTCTTCCATGATGCAAGGACGTCAGGGGTATAAAACAT
>NW_025052499.1:2500-12243 GCF_019279795.1 Protopterus annectens | reverse complement strand
CCCCCAGGGCCCACACAAAAAACCCCCAAAACAAGCATTAAAACTTACAGTTAAACCAAACACAAGCCAACACACCAAATGCTCCAAGCAACACAGCCCCACCCTTTAAAGGGAATCACAGTAAGGCCACCTGAACCACCACCCATAAGGGGGGGAAAGGGCACCTTAAAAAAAGGTCACTCCAGCTGCAAGTACAAGTATGACTCAGTCATTGTCCATGCTGGTGTGAGCGAATCCGGAGATGTACCTCCCACTGGACTGCATGAAAAGAGACACTTAGAGGAGCTCTCTGATTATGTAGCCCAGGCAGGTACTGACCCTGACAGCAGAGCAGTATCCTACCTTCACCAAGAATGATGCCACAATACAGAGACAAGATGATCAGCTGTAATAATCTGGCTTAAGCGATGAGTGTGTGTCATTCAAAGGGGATCCAATGTCTGTCTGCCTGGGATGACATGCTGGACAAGCCACGCTGATTCAAGCAAGGGACAGCTTGCACCTGTCACCCTTGGGCTTCCGGATTTTGGCTAAGGCTCTTTACACCCCATTGTGCCTTTTAGGCAAGGCTCAGATTCTAAACCTACCACCTAGAACACAAAAATAAACTAAAAGGGTAATGCTGCTCAATGCCAGAAGTCTCAACCTCAAGATGCACGCATCAGAAGCCCTTCTCAGTATGGAGAACATACAGTAATGTCTGTGCTGTGACTGAAACCTGGTTCAAGGCTCCTGACAGCACCCTGGCACTATCAGGTGTTACCTCATATCATGCGTTCCGGCCCCAAAATCCGGACAACACCTGCCAAGAAAGGAGGGTGGGTGTCCATATTCATCAAGGACACACCCCTCACCCCTCCAAGGATTGAGTGGTAACACACAATGCATCGAAGACCATCCAGATGCAATTATCTGTAAGGCAAAGAACTGCTTTCGGCAGTTTGTAGTACGTGTTACAGGCCACCCTTCCTCAAAACTCAGGAACCTCACACAGCTTTCACTGAAAACACTGGAGGATAAATGCATCTCCAAACACCATCATACTGGAGTGATTTCAACTATCCAAATATAGACTGGGATCACTACTCTCCAGAAGCCCAACACTTTAGAGCTCCAAAGGTACCTAGAGTTCATAAACTCAAATGCCATGGAACAACTAGTCACCATCCCCACAAGAGGAGACAACATACTAGATCACATCATCACGAACATGGGGTCACAATGTTCAACACCAAAAGTATACCCATCATTGGTGAGATCAGATCATAAACTAATCTCACTGGAAGTCCACATCCCGCCCCCACCCCAGATAAAAAGACCACAGTGAAGAACTTCTCAAAAGCTGACTTCACACTTCTAAAGACTGGTGTGGTCTCTTTCAAGGCCCCCAAGCCAGCGGAAACCATTACCCAAGCTGCACCAGGCCTATGTTCATAGGTTCATAGGTTCATACTAGGCTATCTGCCCTAGGGCATTTATAAGCTTAGCCCAGAGTTTTGTGGCTTCCGCCACCCCTTCAGCTTTGAAGGATAATATGGCCTGCCCATCATTTTGCTGTGCCTCTGTCAAGCAGTGACACTAATTGCCCAAAGGTTATCCCTGGGGAATTATACCTTTTATGCGATCTCCATCCATTGGTCAAGATTTCTACTCTTGAACAAAGCCAGCAAGGTGCTCAGCCTCTCACATGTACCAGGATGTTGTTCTTTCCACAGCATAGGGAGTCTCTGGGTGATGAATCTGTCCCTCCAGCAGCCCTATTAGCTAGCCATGTTGGAGGTTTAAGTCTCTTGCCCTTGTAGTTCTGATGGATTTAGAGGTTTTGAGGTGAAGCATGTTCATTAATTCCGGGTTTGGACATGGCCTTTGCCCACTATGTCAGAGCACAGGCCACCTCTGAGCAGAGCAGTAGCGACTGAATAGAGCTGGAGTTCCTTCAGTTGGGCAGCGTATAAGACGTATGTTTGAGACCCTTTATCCTTCTGGTGAGGAATGTTTGGGGCCTTTTCCAATTGCTGCAGGTGTTGGGTCAGATTACATTCGGAATAGGGCATTATACTCAATCATTGATGGCAAGTCTGATGTAGTGATGAGTACAGGGAACAATGACCTCCTTGATCTAGATGTGAATCCGTGCATGATCAGGTGGGCAATGTAGAAGGTCTTCCTAGCTACTTTGGCAGCGTGGAGTGTCAAGCGAAAGGTTACTGTCAACCTACAGGTGCCCAGATCCCTGATAACCTCTTCTGTGCTTAGAGGATTGCCACCTATATGGGAACTAGGGGTAACTTTGTTTTCGAAGGGTATGACTATGCATTGTTCAGCTGGCGGCGTTTAACTTTAGGCCATGGCTCTGGCACCAGTTATCCCGTTTCAATGAGACCTTCTGAAGGATGTCTGTTTCAGATGGAGTTGTATCAACTATGGTTCCCAGTTAGCAGTCATCTGCAAAACTTTGTCAGCCATAATCCTCCAGTGTTTGCTTGTACTTCTGAAAAGAAGATGCCGAAGAAAAGTGGGCGCAGGAGAGAGCGCTGTGGGACACCACTTGTGACAGGCTTGCCCCGGAGTGCTATGGCGCCAGCAACTCTGACCCTGTGGGCTCTGTCACTTAGCCAGTTTGCAACCCATCTTGTGACGTATGGGTTTACATTTACAGCTGGTGAGTTTGTCAATGATACCCAAGGTGGGGCCGTGCGTATCAAAGTTTCACTTGCCAGGTCAAGGTAGGCTGTGTGGACTGCCTTGGTTCTCGTTGCAATAGGCCTTTCTGGTGACCCCTGTTGAAAAAGTCAACCAAGTTTAAAAGGCATGATCTGCCCTTTGGACAAAGCCAAACTGGGTTGGATCCAAAGTCTACCAAGTCCCCTATGCGTCTTCATTTATGAGGTTTCCATTATGATCCTCTCCATAGCCTTGCAGACCAGGCTTGTCAAGCTGATGGGGACGGTAGTTTCCGGGTGGTGGGAGGCACCTCCTTTGTGAAGTGGGACCAAAGTTGCGTCGCCACTCGCTTGGAGTGCAGTAATGCGATATCCTGAGGTGAGGCTAAGATTAAACAGCTGCCCTAACTGTAGGTTTAATTCCTCATTGAGTTCGGTGGAGCACACAACCGGGGACACCATCTGGTCCCATGGATGCTGTGTTTCTCGCCTTGGATAGAGCAGTTCTCACCTGAGCATTTACAGGAGATGTTTGGGGGCTGCAATCCCTCTGGTATAGATATCTCTCCTTTGGGGAATCTGCACTGAAGCCTGTCAGCCATTATGTTGGCAATGTCTGTTGGTTCAGTGATTTTTTACATCATTTTGAACTAATTCTGGAGCATATCTGGGAGTCTCCTCCCGAGGTTTCCAACATATGACTAAAAAGGCCTTATGATTGTCTTTTGTGAGTCCTGAGCGGTCTTCTTTCTCTCAAAAATTTTGCCTTGGATAGATTTTTGTATGGGGAGATCTCAGTTTTTACTTATAATGAGCAGGGTGTCTTCCCTTCTACGGATTTTGCTCTATCTTGTAGTAGAAGCTTCCTCCTTTTTGTTGTAAGAGCTTGTTTGTATGGCTGGGGTCCACCAAACTGGGCGCTTGCCTTTTGGTGTTACAAAGAGTCTTTGTTTTGTTTTAGGGATTGCCTGTTGCAGTCCATGTGTGTACACAGTCCTGTAGAGTGCTGGTAGAAGGCATTTGTAAGTGATTCAGCCCGGCTTGAGGTAATGGTTTCACGCGAAGTCTCGGGGGCCTTAAAGAGACCACACTAGCCTTTAGAAGTGTGGGAAGTCGGCTTTGAGAGAGTTGAAGCTTTCACTGTGGTGCTTTTTGCATATCTCAGGTGGGGGCGGGATGTGGACTTCCAGTGAGATTAGTTTATGGTCTGATCTCACCAGTGAAGGGTATACCTCGGTAAGTTGAACATTGTGACCCCATGTCTAAGTGATGATGAGATCTAGTATGTTATCTCCTCTTCTGGGGATGGTGACTGGATTGTTCCATGGCATTAGAGTTTATGAACTCTAGGAACCTTTTGGACTAGAGTGTTTGGAGCTTGATATTGATCCCAGTCTATATTAGGGTAGATTTAGAAATCACCTAGTATGATGGTGTTTGGAGATACATTTATCCTCCAGTGTTTTCAGGAAAGCTACGTGAGGTTCCTGTGAGATTGAGAGGGTGGCCTGTAACATGCTACAAATTGTAGAGCAGTCTTGCCTATGGTTAATTGCACCTGGATGGTCTCACACGATGCATGCGTATGCGTTGCCACCATCCTTGAGGTGTGGGTGTTCTTGATGAATATAGACACCCCTCCTTTCTTGGTGTTGTGACATCTGGATTTTTACAGGGGCGGAGCATGATATGAGGTAAAACCTGATAGTGCGGGGGTGCTCTCAGGACCCTTGAACCAGGTTTCAGTCACAGCACAGACATCGATGTTCTCCATACTGAGAAGGGCCTCGAGTGCGTGCATCTTGAGGTTGAGACTTCTGGCATTGAGCAGCATTACCCTTAGTTTTTTTTCCCTTTTTTGTGTTCTAGGGTGGTAGGTTTAAAATTTGAGCCTTGCCTAAAAAAGCACGCACTATGAGGGGTAAGGCAGAGCCTTTGCCCAATATCCAGGAAGTGACCAGAGGTGACAGGTGCAAGCCGCCCTCACTGCGAAGCAGCGTGGCTTTGTCCAGCATGTCATCCCAGGCAGACAGACATTGGATCCCCTTTGAATGACACCAGAGATTAAGGCAATTATTAAAAGCTGATCATCTTGTCACTGTATTGTGGCATCATTCTTTAGTGAAGGTAGGATACTGCTCAAGGTCAGGGTCCATGCCTGCCTGGGCTACATAATCAGAGAGCTCTCTAGCGTCTCTTTTCATGTAGTCCCAGGAGGTGTTATGTCTCAGGTCGTTCACACCAGCGTGGATAATGACAGAGTCGTACTTGTACCTGCTGTTGAGAAACCTGAGTGCTTGCGCGTTATGTGGCCGAGATTCTAGCACTTACGACAGGCAGCTTACTGTGACCTTTTCCTTGCTCAATCCTAGTGGTGCGGACGTCAGTGTGTCTGACTATGGAGTCACCAATGACGAGTGTGTCTGGCATTGTGTTTGGCCTTAAGTGGCTGTGACTGTTTGGCACACTGACTATGTGGTCTATGTGTTGCATGTGTTGTGTCCTGAGGTGGCAGTTGTTTGGGTGTCTGCTTAGGTGGCCTCTGCTTTGTGTTGGTAGATTTTTGATCAGAGCCTCCTAATATGTCTTTGTGTATTTATGTGTATGATTTGAAGTTGTGATAGTACTATGTGCTGGACGCTGGGTTTGTGGTGTGTGTGGTTACCTTCTCTCCTCCTGTCTGCAGTCTTACCAGTCTTATGTTGAGAGAGCTCGGTAGCCCAGTTTGGCTATATAGTTGCATCTCCTCGCATGTATTTGTGTTTGTGTGGGAGAAGGAGAGGTCATTATAAGACAATTTGTTGAAAGGATGTTATTTTCATGTGATTTTAGAGCCAGTGTTATGGTATGCATATTTTTTAGATGTTAAGTGAAATTGATGTTATGGGTTTTAGATGTTATGATATATTGTGTGTGTGTGTGTGTGTGTGTGTGTGTGTGTGTGTGTATATATATATATATATATATATATATATGTGTGTGTGTGTGTGTGTGTGTGTGTGTGTGTGTGTGTGTGTGTGACAGTAGTGTGTGTATAAACATTTATTTCTCTCTCTCTCTCTCTCTGTATATATATATATATATATATATATATATATATATATATATATATATATATATATATATATATATATATATATCCACATATATCTATATATATATATATATATATATATATATATATAATCTTTATATTTATAAATGTGCATGTCTGTATAGATGTGCATACATGTGAGTATGTGTGAGGGGGTTATATACACATATGTGAAAGTATATGTATGTTGATGTGAGTATGTGTATATTGTATATGAGGGTGTGTATGTGTGTATATATATATATATATATATATATATATATATATATATAGACAAAATAAGAAAATCACTGGGAACTGCTGCTGTACGAACACAATAAGTATTTATTAAAACACTGAGAGTAAAAACAAAGTGAGCACTTTCGGGCTAAACCCTTCCTCAGACAAAAGTGCTCTTACAAACATCACATTTTTAAAAAATACTTACACCAATCAGTACTCAGAAAACCACGCGCTTTTTTCTGTGTGGTTAAGTCTTAATTCAAACAATCCAATTAATAATTAAACGCACATATTACTGCTGATGTATATTCAATAAAATAAAATAAAAATTCAATAAAAAGTTAATCCGCGCCTATTTTTGAGAGTGGGTTTCAGGGTACCATATCATTCAGCCCTGTGGTTTAACATGGGCTGTTAAATCCAAAACATACATTTTGATTCTTTATAGCCTCATTTTCAACACCTTGATATCACTCACTTTGTGGTGTTTGCCTCTCTTATTGAGAAATACATTAGCAATCACTCCCTGAATTTAAAATTATGTGTTGGTGATCCTTAACATGATTATATAGATTGCATTGTGCTCATCACAATTCCTAATGGAGTTGTTTTCCTAAATGTTTACTTGCAGGATCTGGTACTTTGTATATTGTTAAGTCTTGCCAACATAAGGATCATGACATGATGTACACCCTGCCATATATACACATTAGTGTGGTCCTACAGAGTAACTTTCCCCCTAAATAAAACTCTTACCTGATTAGCCTTGGATGTATAGGCTTCGTCTCCCTATTTATATATTCACCTGCAGGCCTTACCACAACTACCACCCACATGGCATAAGTACGAAGTGCCCTGGGACGCAGGTGATAAGCTTTATGTGACATCATACATTGCTCCCCTATCTAAAAGCCAAAGTATATCCTTCAAGATTCTTGTTCCTCTTATAACTGAACTACTTGGGACTTCCCCTACTATGTCACTCAGGTTCCTATCACTTATAATGATATTTCCAATTCCTCTTAATGATGTCACATTTACCCTTGAATGTTACTCCCATAGGTCAAAGTCACTCTGGAGTTTCATGTCCTTGTTCCTATCATTATTCTTATAGCCATTCTGACTGCTGTCATTACTTTCTGGATGACCTTGTGTCTATATTAAGCCATGGCTTATATTTCCCTTTCCTATTCTCACTGCCTTTTATATAGCTGCTGCTTCACTAAATCATGTCTATATCCCTATCCCGAAAAACACTTCTTCAAATTCACTACCTCCTTCTCCAAAAATTGAGGTCATCCATCAAACTAAGCCTAGATATCCTGCCCACCTGCCCCTGCCCTTCACTATAAATATTTGGAAAAAAAAGTGAACCTAGGATGCATACTATCAAAGAGAGTAAGGAATTCTTCCAACTCTCTTTTTTTTCTAAATAGTTTTGAACTAAAACCTTCAGATGTAAGTTCAAGTAATTGGTAACATCTAAAAAGTCCAGGGCCACATACTAACTCTATATCAAATCTCAGGGGAAGGAAGTAGTGGAATGCAAAAATTCCACAAAGAGAGGTCAGCCTTTGTTCACACCTCCCTTCCAAGCAATAGAAAATGTCATCCACAAATCAGTAGTGTGTAGACCCCTATGTGTTGATTCCAATTACTGTTATTTAAAACATGTTGTTTTTCCTCAGGCCAAGAGAGAACTAAATTAGCATAGGAATTAGCACAGGGGGTTCCCATGGCTACCTGTGCTTGCCTATACATGAGATTACTTAGCCATTGCTCAAAAGAAAAACATTGTTCTCCAGAACTAATTTCAATGACTCCTCTATGAGGGAAAAAGTTCTCTCTCTACTACCCGCAACACACCCATGTCCTTTAGAATCCTACACAGGCCAATATTCCATACTCATTACCTATCACTGTGAATAAACTATGTACATCTAAACTTACTAACATGATCCTTCCTGTCCACCTTCCTATTCATCTCACCCAAAATTATTTAGGAAGTGTGCAGTATCCTTCAAAACAGTGTATCCATGAGATCAACATAGGGTCCTAAGTGTGCATTCCAGCCATATAGATAAATTCTCAGTGACCCAGCCCTACCCGACACTATAGGTCTAAGTGGTGGGTCAATCAGTGACTTATGTGTACTTTGGGTAGAGCCTTGAACACTGGAATGACTGGTTTATCTATATGAAAAAATCTTTCTAAGGTCCTGTGTTATGTACATAAAAAGTTAGCAAATAGCCATTCACTGAAGGGAATTTATCTATATGTGGCTTGGAATGCACACACTTAGACCCTACGTTGATCTCATGGATAATGTTTTGAAGGATACCTAATACACTTCCTAAAGATTTTTGGGTGAGATGAATAGGGAAGGTGGACTTGAGGAAGGGATCAAAGGTTGAAGTAAGTTTAGATGTACATAGTTTATTGTTATTCACAGTGATAGGTAATGAGTATGGAATAGTTGGCCTGTGTAGGGATTCTAAAGGACATGGAGTGTTGCAGAGAGAACTTTTCTCATAGAGGAGTCATTGAAATTAGTTCTGGAGAACAATGTTTTCTTGAGCAATGGCACCATGTATAGGCAAGCACGAAATTAGGGGTAGCCGTAGGTGTCCCCTGTGCTAATTCCTATTCTAATTTAGTTCTCTCTCTTATTGGGAAAAACAACATGTTTTAAATAACAGTAAATTGGAATCAACACGCCATAGGGGGTCTACCTACGATTTGTGGATGACATTTTTATTAGCTTGAAGGGGAGGTGAACAAAGGCTGACCTCCTTTGTGAATTTTGCATTCCACTATACTTCCTTCCTGAGATTTGATATAAAGAGTTAGTGGTATGTGGCCTGGACCAAGTAGATGTTACTAATACTGAACTTACATCTGAAGGTTTTAGTTCAAAACTATTTAGAAAAAGAGAGTTGGAAGAATTCCTTACTCTCTTTTGATAGTATGTATCCTAGGTTCACTTTTTCCAATATAGTGGAAGGGCAGGTGGAGCAGGATATCTAGGCTTAGATTTGATGGATGACCAATTTGAGAAAGGAGGTAGTGAATTTGAAGAAGTGTTTTCAGGATAGGGGATATAGACATGATTTAGTGGAAGCAGCAGCTATAAGAGGCAGTGAGAATAGGAAAGGGAAATATGCCATGGCTTCTAATATAGACACAAGGTCAGAGAAGTAACAGATAAAGCAGTCAGAATGGCTATAAGAATAATGATAAGAACAAGGACATGAAACCCAGAGTGGACTTTGACCTATGGGAGTAACATTCTAAGGGGTATGTGACATCATTAAGAGGAATTGGAATATCATTACAAGTGATAGGAACCTGAGTGACATAGTAGGGGAAGTCCCAGAAGTTCAGTTACTCGGTTTCATCTGAGGAACAGAATCTGAAGGATATACTTTGTCGGAGATAGGGCAATAATGATGTCACATGCTTACTACCTAGGTCCCAGGGCACTTTGTGCCATGTGGTGAAACAGTTGTAAGGCCTGTGAATATATAAATAGGGGAGACAGTTTTATACATCCGTTAACAGGGAAGAGTTTTACATTTAGGGGGAAAGCTACCTGTAGGACCACACTAATGTGGTATATATGGCAGGATGTACATCATGTCAAGGATATCATGTTGGTAAGACCAACAATATGTTAAAGACCAGGATCCTGCAACATTTAGGCTCCATTGTGGAATTGTGATGAGCACAATGCACTATATAATCATGTTAAGGATCACCCAACA
>NW_025052498.1:0-11364 GCF_019279795.1 Protopterus annectens | reverse complement strand
TGGGTTATTTTTTTAAGATAAAACCCTTTTTTACTTTCCTTTTATTTTTAAAATTTTTGCCCAAAGACATAAAAAACCCCTATTTTAAAAAAGCAGGTGTGGAAATGCCCATAACAACAACCCCTTTATTTTTCCAAGCACCTACAAGAATCATGTGGGAAAAGGGTTTCCAGGAGGGGAAAACAAAATCCTTAGTTAAATTTAAGCCCTTGAGGGGGTTTACTTTTTCCCCTTTAAAAAGAAAGGGACCATTTAAACCAAAAAAACAGATTTTGGCTAAAAAACATTCTTTATCTGTTTTTAGCCGGGCCAAACCTTCATGTATGATTTTACCGGGTGTAGTTTTTTGAACCCTATCAGACCCCCTTTAAAATCTTCAGAAATTAAAAACCCATTTGGTTACCCTTTTAGGGGGTTTGAATGTTTTAGACTAAGATGTCTGTTACATGACATCCCAAGACCTTCATCCCCTGAAAAATTTACCCCTTTTGGCTTAAGGGTTCAATGGTTCAAACCCAGTGGGGTGCTTTTTGGTGGAAAATGGGGGTGGCAAATTCTTGGGTTTACCTGTTTTTGGTCCTTTTCCCTTGGTTTGAGGGGTTCACCCCAAAAGCCGGGGAAGGTACCCTAAAATGGGTGCTTTGTTAAGGTTACAATCCCCTTTTTTTTCCATGTAAAAAAGCCAAGTAAAGGGACTGCAGCCTGGTTTCTGCTGCAAAAAATCCCTTAGACCAGGATTAGGGGCTTTCTCAAGTTCTTTTTTTTCCAAAAAACTTCCATTTTGGACCTCAATTTTAAAGTCAGTCAGAAAAAGTTAATGGTCACAAAACCCTTCTCCCCTTTGGAGAAAGGTGTTTTTGGCATAGACTCAGGCCTTTAAATATGAAAATCAAATCGCACTCAGGGGGAGTCATTTTCAGTTCCTGCCCTTTTGGGCTCACCCAGCCCCCTGTTAAATTTTTCATCTCACCTGAAGGATTCCAGGTGTTTCGGTATCTAGGCAGACTGGCTCCTAACACCACATACCTCAAGCATCTACTACTGCAGAGCCTACAAGCCACTATATCACTGGGCAATTCCCTTGGAATCACCTTCAATTGGCCAAAGTCTTTGTTGCTGCCATCTCAACGAATAAGATTCATAGGGGTAGAGAATGGAGACTCAAACCCGAATGCTGGCGAGGGTCTATCTACCGCTACAGACAGAATACTAACCATACAGACTCAAGGATTGAGCCTTACTTCAGGTCCAAAGCCCCAGCCAGAATGGTCCTGCAGCTATTGGGATCCATGTCCGCCACGGTTCTTCTAGTCCCCTTGGCAAGGTTGCACATGAGAATTCTCCAGTGGCTTCTTTCAGCTCAGTGGTCCTTTTCAGGAACTCCCTCTCAGTCACCCTCATATATGGATCACGAAACATGCAAACGGGACCTTCACTGGTGGCTAGTGCCCTCCAATTTTGGATCTGTAGGGACAACCCTTTGTTCCACCTCCTCCTGCTGACCACTTTTGACCATGGACGCCTCCCCAGATGGGGTGGCAGGGCATTCCCTGGGCAGGTCAGTCCAAGGCAAATGGCACCCAGAAGAGACCCTACTTCATATCAACATCCTAGAAATGAGGGCGGTGCTTTACCATGTCCCTTCAAGCCCTTCTTATGATTACCTCCTCTCAGGGCGTAGTGCCGTTCACTCCCGAACCAACATGTCAGTTGTCTGGTACCTGAACAAACAGGGAGGACTATGGATCCTATCCTCTTTGCAGAGGCCAAGTGAGAGTCTGGGAATGGGCAGTCTCGACTCAAGCAGCTTTTCTAGTGGCTACTCATATCCCGGGCAAGTCCAATGTGATAGCCGTGACAGACTGAGCAGAACCATCCTCTTTCCTCACGAATGGTCTCTGAACATGACAGTTGCAAGTCAGATTTTTCTGCAAATGGGGAGTTCCGTGTTCACGACCTCTTCGCACTCCACTAAATGCGAAGTGCAAAAATTCTTCTCCCCTAACCCTGGCTCCGGGGAAGAGCCCCATGGACGACTAGCCTGTCCTTGGCCTCACCCGGCTTGCTATATGCCTTCCCAGTTCCTCTCCTTCCTTCAGGGTGATCCAAAAGGCATCTCTTGGGGAGCAAAATGATCTTAGTTGCTCCATACTGGCCTCGTCACAAGTATGGTTCCCTATCTTCGAAATATGCTCTGGAAGGTCCATGGTTCCTGGATCCAGATCCCAGACCTTTTTGGGTTCATCAGTCGGGACCTATTCCACCAGTCCCCTGCACACCTATAAAATTGACGGCTTGGCTCCTCCTCTTCCGACTATAGTCAGAGTCATTACATTGGATCCAGAGGGTTGTACACATATTATCTTGGCCCATAAGTCTGCTACAAAGAAACTGTATTCTACAGCAAATGGAAAAGATTTGCTGGCTTTGAAACTCAACTCCGGGCCTGGATCCCACATCACTATTCCCCGTGGCAGAAGTACTAAAATTTTAACTTCTCTTTTCAATCAAGGCTCTTCAGTCCGCCTACCATCAGGTTCAATTGGCAGCGATTTCCAATGTTCCGCGAATCTATAAACCCACCTTTTAATGAGCAACAGATTGTGTAAGACCTTCTTGAAAGGTGCTGCGCTTTAAGACCTCCGATTTCTCATCCTGCTCCTCCATGGGATCTCGATGTGGTGTTCACCTGTATGTAACTTCCTCCCCTTCGAACCGGCAGCTACATGTGATCTAAAATTTATATCAATGGAAGCTGCTTTCTGGTGGCGATTACTTCTGCCAGAAAGAGTTTCAGAGCTTCAAGCTTTGTCTGTAAAACCCCAGTACCTGGTTTTCACAAAGACAGAGTATCTCTCAGGCCAAATCCTTCCTTTGTCCCTAAAGTTTGTTCCAGTTTCTGCCTACAACAATCGTTAGAACTTCCAGTCTTTTTTCCAAAATATTCTGACAAAAGCGAATTCATATTCCACACATTAGATGTCCACCAGGCTACGGATTGCGTTTTATTTAGACAGGACCAAACAAACCAAAGGAAAACTGATCAGTTGTTTGTATCCTTGATGCAGACAATAAATTGGGCAAAGCTGTCACAAAGGTCACTATGGCTGCCAAATGGATCAGGGACTGTATTACTCAAGCTTATTCTTATTTCCAACAAAGGAAACTTACCACCTCTGTCAAAGCTCATTCTACAAGGAGCTATGGCTGCCGATAGCATTTAATTCCTATAAGCTTGCCATTAGTGACATTTTGTGCTGCAGCTACATGGTCTTCCCCGCACACTTTCATTTCCCCACTACAAATTGGATGTAGCAGCATCTAGAGGCCGAGCTTCATTTTGTTCCACAGTGCTCAGGAGTGTTTTCCAATGAGCCACCTAGGATTTAGGTGCTGGGACACTGTCCCATCAGTACAGAATGTAGGCGAGATAGGATCACCGCCAACATCTTTTTAGTTATGTACTTACCATAACTTTAGATGTTTGGGATCCATCTCGCCTTCATTCTAATAACCACCCTCCTTCCCCCTTCCTCTGGAGATCAGAGGATATCAGAAGGTCCGAATCCTGTTGTTTCATCTTAAGAAACATCTAACAATGTTATATAAACAAGTTGTGTACATGTATTGCATGAATGCTTGAGACAAACAAGATCTGGGAGATTAGTGGTGGTGCATCCTGGGATAAGAAATAGCTCAGCCAATAAGAGGCCTCGCTCTATAGCATAGCGTGCCGAGTCGGAGCCGAGGGATCGGCTCCGAGCCCATCAGTACAGAATGTAGGCGAGATGGATCCCAAACATCTAAAGTTATGGTAAGTACATAACTAAAAGTTATGAGCATTACAATGACCTGCTTCACAATGCCAGCCAGCGTGCTGCTGTAGACCAGGGGATCACCTCACAACAGGTCATGCCATCCATCCCCCCGACACACGTTGAGGAGCTGCTCACCAGCCTCATGGCACCTGCCCGCCCGCACATGCAGCAACTGGCGAAGACCATAGTGGAGGTGGGTGGAGGCCACATCAGTAGACCACTGTTGCATATCCATCTGCATCTGTACAGGTAGATCATGCATATGTGAGATGACATGTATATAGTCTGTTGCTGCTTAGTAGTAATAAACAGATGTGCATAAGCTGTAGTACTGTGGACTTGTACTGTTGTACTGTAAGGCTGCACCCACCATGTGCCAATGCCACAGCTGTGGCTACTGACACCACATCTCTCACACTTTTATGTAGGTCCCTCTGGTACACCACTAAGGCAGCAGCCTCTAGCTGATGAGTATGGTTTATGTTAATGCTTGCCAATACATCAGTCATGTTATGGCTATGGTATATTCCATGCACACATCTACCCATAATGCATACCGTACATGTTCACATATTGTTGCTGTTAACTGCAGTGCATCACAGTGGTGACCATGATGGTGGATCTTAGGGGTATGTCAGATACCACCAATATAACTAACATCCTGTCATTGCAAAATGTGTCCACGGGGTTGAACATAATGGTGGGACAAATGGCCTACAGTAGGAACATGTGTGAAACATCACCCTTATACAGTGCTACAACAGTGTATATACCAGTGTTACAATGGCAACTCTTACAGATATACACTACGGCATATCATAATACAGCGGTCCACAAGCCTTAAAACCTGCAATGTGGTCCCAACATGAGCAATGAGTGTGTAATATGGAATCATATTTTAGGGCAGCAAATATGGGGAATACATACCTTCACAAACACTGGAAGCATATGTGTGCACACACTCCAGATAAAATATAGTGGAAGCAGCTGTTGAGGTACTGACTGCATGCATTTGTCATGGATATGCACCTTTCAGTAAGTACACATCCCCAATGTCACACCATGTATTGGTCTGCTGTCCAAGACATTTAGCCATCTAATGTGCACGCTTACCTGCTACAGAGGCAGGTGTGGTGTGCACACATCTTACATGACATGGTGTGGGCCCCATACCCAATAGGTAGCACTCATGAGCTGGACATGTAGCCATACTTCACCATTGCATATGCTATGGTAAACTGTGCAGTCATTTATGTGGCAAGGATGTGCACACTTACCTGCAACAGAGGCAGGCGTAGCGTGCACACATCTTACATGACATGGTGTGGGCCCCATACCCAATAGGTAGCACGCATGAGCTGGACATGTAGCCATACTTCACCATTGCATATGCCATGGTAAACTGTGCAGTCATTTATGTGGCAAGGATGTATGGGACAGCAATGATGTAGGAAATAAACATATGGCCATCCAAGACAAATGATGTCACATGTAGCAAACTGGTCATGTGGGCTGCCCAGTAACATGCCACAACACTGAGGGGGTTGCAGGAATGTCTAGCAAGTACTGGCTGTGCATGTCCCATGTCAGCAATTGTCTGGACTCTGCAAGCGTGTGCCCTATGTGTTAGTGTAATCAGATCTGACAGTTGCACCACAGGAAACATCAGCCAAGACTCTACAGGTAGTGTATGCATAACAGAAGAGGATCCCAAAAGTCAGCCATTGCAATGTGTACTGGTGTACCATGACCACGTTGAAAATCTACAGACAGTATCATGTAAGATATATGTGCTGCACAACCTATGCCTCACCCCACCTCAAGCACACCATCCCCATCTGTACTGTGATGGTGCCAGTGTGCATCTGTATGTTTGCCACTCATTAGCTGGGACTAGGCTGTTACACATGGTGTTCAGTGTTTGGGACAGTGCAAACTGACACACATGTGTAGGCCATAGTTGTCAAGCATCTGCAAAAAGGGCTGAAGGTGGGGAGGGGTTGTCATCATGACACATCAGTGCACTGCAGCAGGGATCCTAAGGATGTTACGAATGGCTATATCAGCACACAGTCAGGTTCAGGAACTGTGGCAGACATAACCCTGACTCCACAGCAATAGTGATGGCAGTGTGTGAACTCCAAGGGATGTGCACTTGAGTTGACCTTGCAGTCATGCACGGTTGGGGGACATGTGTTGGGCAGACTAACCATATACTGGCAAATGCAGATGGCCCATGCAAGTATACCCCTGCCAGGAATAGTTACTGCTGTAATACACATAACAGTAGGTGCAACAAATCGTCATGATAAGTGCATGCACACATATCCACCCACATAGTGTATGCATCACGGTCAGCATCAGCACACCCAACACATTTGTTAAACACTGCATTTGAATGTACAGGACATATGTCACATATCAGGCTCATGTAATGTTAACATATGCAGTGATGTAGTCCAATGGCATATCAAGGAAGAGTGTGTCACATCAATAAGGGTGTGTACACTCCCCATAGCCACATTAATGTTTGACGGTTGTCAGTGTAATAGTATTGTATTGGTCATACATGCACTGCTGATGTTGAGATCTGTAAATCAGACATCAGCCATTCACAAAGGACATATGTCCACATGTCATCCCAGGTATGTGTCGGACAAACACATAGGGGCTGTGAACATTAGAGCAGACATGACTGACACATTAATACACATTCAGCAATGGTGTGTACACCTGTGAGGTATGGTGCACAGTACATGTCAGGGTGCAGAACAGGTGCACAGCAATAATGTGTACATGGGTGCAGTGTTTTCCAGGGGAAGGGGCATCACCTACTAACACAGCCCATAGATTTATTGATAAGTGCATCACACACATGTATATGCATGTATATGTTATAGCTATTGCTAACGCAGTATACACACACATGTATACTGTTGCTAGCATGGATTGATTGTAGCTACACTGCATGCTGTTGAGTACCATATGCTATCCATGTTGACAGATGGGTAATGGGGGGTCTGTGTGTACTATCTTTGTGCAACCTTACCTGTAGAGGGGTGTGTGTGTGTGTGTGTGTGTGTGTGTGTGTGTGTGTGTGTGTGTGTGTGTGTGTGTGTGTGTGTGTGTATGTGTGTGTGTGAGGGGGGTTAGTTTGTCTGTAAGTGCAATCTGGTTTGCACTTACGGGGGGGTTGATGCATGTAGCGTGTGTGTGTGTGTGTGTGTGTGTGTGTGTGTGTGTGTGTGTGTGTGTGTGTGTGTGTGTGTGTGTGTCCATGTATGCACATGTGAGATTGTGGGGTTGTTCATACGTCAGTACTTCCCTTTGGAATCGTGCAGTACATGGACATGGACTAACACATGAGACACCAGGAATACTTGTTTGATATGTAATCACAGGACAGCTGATAGTGTAATAAGGTCTGTAGCATGGAACATGCATTGGGAGTGAAACTAGACACCAGGTTTACCGTTAAAACTGCAATAAACAGAAAGATGAATGACTACCCACGTATGCAGTACTAAAGATGCATTGGTGAATTAGTAGACAGCACCAGGGAGTGTATCCATACATTACTGTAGTCCATATAAAAAGTTGATTGAGCAACAGATATTGCATCTACTGAGCAATAGTTACATATGACACTGCAGTGTGTGACATTATGGAGTGAATGTAGTAGACCCTAACATATGGGGGCCATGCTCATGATGTCCTGACATACCCAGGGTGAACACTGGATGATAGCACTGAGGCCTTGTAAAACCTATTCCAATCAAATCAAGGAGGTGATGGAGTAACAGGTCTTGTATTGTGATCACTTGTCTAGGCATTTAGAAGAATGATATGTTAATGACTAGTATTCATGAGGATATGTTACCAAGTGTGATGCAGGATGGGGAATTTATGTGAATAACAATGGGAATCTCTGTAAACTCAGGGACAGGTAGGCATTATGGTGGAATTACAGTGTGTGTGTGTGTGTGTGTGTGTGTGTGTGTGTGTGTGTGTGTGTGTGTGTGTCTGTGTGTATACTGTTGTGCAATGATGTACAGGTCTTAAAATGCGTTTCTTGTTTTCCCCTCACAGGTGGCGAGGTGGGTCAGCATTCCTCCTTCATGCAGTCTGATGTTGGTGTCCATACAGACACCGAAAATGATGATAGGACTCTTGAGGCACAGGCAGTGTTGTCAGAAACTGAAACTGCACCATTGTTTGCCACCCCCCTGTTATCTACCCCAACCCCACACACAGTCACAGAGCCTGTAGCTACCCCATCACCAGTGGCCATAGCAGAGGGACAGATGGTGGTTGGCGGCAGTGCACAGGAGAGTGTGGTACCTATGCCTGCTGTGTCCAGACACAGCAGGCATAGCCAGATGTCCAGCAGGGCACCCCATAGTCAGCTGTACCAGGGTACTCATAGGAGGGCTGCTGGTCATCATGACCCTGGAAGAAGTGCCACAACTGGTACCACTAGATGCATGTTTCAGACTGTCATGGGGGTGCAAGCCCTTATGGAAATGTACACCCGACACGGTCTGAGGTTGCAGAGGCCTGCTGTCTCATCTGTAAGTAACAACTTCCATGAACTTGCAGGTGCCCTCCGTGATTATACTGAGGTCATGCATAGATGTTTGGGTGAGATGGATGTCCTCACTGACCGTGCCTTGTCCATGCTAGAACATGTGGTGGGAGTGGGGTGATGGCCACATGGACGTAGGCCAGAAACACCAACAACTGGTGGTCAGCATGGACATGAAAGGACACAAAGCCACTCCTGTAGTGGCAGTACCAGCCCCAGCACTGCAGGGGGGGCTGTCCACACCACAGCAGGCCACGTGCATGTGGCCCTGGCCAGTCCCAGGAGGGACCTGGTTCCAGCGGACATATGTCATCAGGGCAGAGTAGCACATCAAGGCCTGTACCTGGACGTGCCCATAGAACCCCTGGCAGGCATAGTCCATGTGTCTGTGACCAGAAGCTGTGAACTGCACACCCTGCCAGATATGGCCTGCAGCTGTCCAAGAAACACCTGTATAGGGCAGCCACATGGCAGAAATGTGTGCATGCATACCCACACACTATAAAAACACACCTAGTGCAACCCCATACCTACACACACATCACCACGCCCATTTCAGTGAATTAAACACCTCACCCACACACATGGTATCAAACATATGGCCCACCCTTGGTCTCTGGCAAACCAACAACACACCCTGTGCATATGCTGATACCTGTGCCACATCCCTGTCATCCATAACATTGATGCAGGGGCAGGCTAATATGGTTCTGATACACACGGTGACTCTACTACAGTGCACTCAATGTACCCGCTGAGTAAATATGTTGTCAGCAGCTAATGTTTAATGCTTACATGTCGTTTGTAGTGTAGCCATCCAGCCATGATGCATTATAGCGGTTAGTAACACTGAGTGATTGTGGTCTCCATAATGTTATCCATTTGTGTTATAGGTGTACATGTGTCAGCAGGAGGATGGTCTGCAGCCTGCATATCTCACAAGGGGTATGCGGCTCACTGTGGTGACACCATGGCTGTGACATATCCTGGGTACAGTTGAACACGCCACAGGTCTGTATAACAGTTACTACACCATGGTGCCACATGGACAGGTGGCCTAGGACATGCATGATCAGCAACCTGAAGTATATGCCTCCACATACAAGCACACACACTTACTTGGCAACATTGGGACTTGACCCCTACCTAGGTATGTAGTGCTACTGATATGTGTGTGGCTTTCATTGCACCCACACCACACACAGTGATTAAGGGATGAAGTGTGTTCCATGTTACATGCAGAGCATCCCCAGTCATGTACAGTATGGTAATGGGGATGTAATGGGTTGTATATGGACAATTCATAGTGTGACATACCATCATATACACATTAACAAACACATAACTGGCAGACACACATGTAGAGAAACCTGGGCTCTATCAGTGCTAACTAACTTGTCAGTGTGTCCAATGTGTTACAGGTATTGCTGCCCACAGCACATGCACAACTGGGCTGGATTGTGTTATCAGTTACCTGTATGGTTGATGGTGACAGTAGTGACCATACAGTGATACATGGGACATGCACTTGGGGTATCATGTTGTAATGACAGTGTACACAGCACCCACACTCCACTGTGGATATTGTGCACATTGGAACCCATGATGACACTCTGACATACCCACCATCACGCATTAACCAGGACTACGATACAACCCATTGTCCATCCCAACAGTGGTACTATGGGGATAATCATCTCATGCACATGCCACAGGCATAGTAGGGTGATGCACTGTCATGCCTCTCGTATAGGCAGCAACATCAGTATTCATAATACTGTGTGACAATACATATTGTAATAGGAGTATGTGGCCTTGGAATACTGTACCCTACAGATATACACACATACACACACTTGCCAAACCTCAGTGGGTATCCCATGCCTATCAACCCATCAGTACAATAGTGTTTTGCTGGTACTGCAAGGCTCAGTTAGCCTTTAGGCAGAGGAGCATAACAAAGTACATGTAATGTCCGGTACGGCAGCATATATTTGCCACATCTAACAAATGTCAGTGGGTGTTGCAGTGGGTATGAAGGCCCTCATGGTATTCCCAACTACAGGTGTACTAACACACAGACACTGATATCCTCAGTAATGCACATGTACACATTTGTCAGTACTGGGGTGCTTTGCTGCATGTGGTCATAGGTGTGTACCTGGCTATTGTCCATGGAGAGATGGGAAGTGTAGGGGATGTGTGTACAGTGGTATCGTGTCACCTGCCATGGGCCAGCAGGCAATATATCTACAGACACCACTGTGGTAACCCTCAGGGTGAGAGTGACATGCATCACTCAAAACAATCACAAGGCCTTCTTTAGCTATGTTAGAAACCTGGGTGGAAACTCCCAGATATGCTCAGAGTTAGTCCAAAATGACACAAAATACACTGAACCCACTGACATTGCCAACATTCTGGCAGACAGGTTCAGTGCAAATTGCTCCTCCCCCTCCCCCCAAAAGGAGAAATAACTATCCCAGCAGAGTGTAGCCTCCCTAACATCTCAGATGCCCAGGTGAGAGCTGCCCTCTAAAGCTAAAACACAGCATCAATGGGACCGGATGGTGTCCCGGCTGTGTGCTACATGAACTGCAAGAGGAACTAAACCCACACATAAGGCTGCTGTTTAATCTTAGCCTTACTACAGGATATTATGTACCCAAAGAGTGGTGTCTGACAACAGTGGTCCCACTTCACAAGGGCGGTGCTTCTACAGACCCTGAAATTACTTCACCCCACCATGCTTGAAGAGCCTGGTCTGCAAAGCTATGGAAAGGATCATTATGGAACTCATAAACAAAGACATTGGGGACCTACAAACATTGATCCTACCCAATTTGGCTTTGTCATGGGCAGATCCTGCCTTTGAACTTAGTCGACTTTTTGAAACAGTCACTAAGGCCATTGATGAGGATAAGGCAGTTCACACAGCCTACCTTGACCTTTGCAAAAGCC
>NW_025052497.1:0-10447 GCF_019279795.1 Protopterus annectens | reverse complement strand
TTTTTTTTTTTTTTTTTCTTTTACCTTGTGTTTTTGCTTGCATTCTGTTTTAAACAGCATATTAAACTCAATAGAGACCACAGCCTTCTGTTCTGAGTCAGGCAGAATTTTTTCCCTGCCTCACCCATTTAAGTTGTCTTGTTAAATACCACACTGTCTTTCTAGTTGCCTTCTCTTATGTTAATCTGACCATATATCTCATTTCTCTACTTTCACTGGCTTATGTGAGTAACTCAAAACCATCACTTCTTGAAATCCCACCCTTCAATTATTTAAATTTATTGGCCATCCTAAGGTATTTTATGCAGTACCAAAATACAAAAGTGACCACCCTTTCAGTCCATCTTGCTGTTTTAAAATAGTAACTCACTAAACCTTAACTTTAAACAGGTAAAATTAGAAGTTATGGGCATCACAACATTCCATCTGAGTAGGTGGTTCATTTGTCTGCAACCTGTGGGTTATGGATCTGATATCGGGATCCCCGAACCGGGCATGGTTTACAGCCATGGATCCGAGCTCAGCTCCCTCCTCATCTAATGCCTCGTTTCCTACATGACTCAGATCGAGTTTGCCACAGCATAAACACCCTGGAAAAGGGTAACATCATATGCAGGAAACTGAAAAGGCCAGGGGGATAGGAGGAAGGGAGAGTTGCAGACAATGAATACACCTACTTCAGATGGAACGTTATGGTGAGTACATAACTTCTAAATCTGAAGTAGGGAGATTCATTTGTTCGCAACTTGTGGGACAGAGTCCCCAGCTACTCTGAACCTTGGGCGTCATCATGGAAGGATATTCGGAGACCAAGGAGCCAAAGGATGCTCTACCCCAGATGCAAGATGCAACTTGTAGTGGGGAAATAAATGTATGAGATGAAGCCCAAGTGGCTGCTGCACAAATGTCATCTAGAGGAATCTCTAGCCTTAAAGGCCGAGAGAGATCGACCGGTTGAATGGGCATGTATTCTCCGTGCGGGCCTTCCAGAAGCTTGATAAGCCAATAAGATACATTGTGAAATCCAGCTAGATAATGAGACTTTAGAAATTGGCTTGCCCAAATTAAATTTCAGAAGGAAATGAACAACTGGATTGCCTATGACCAGTCAGCCCTGTTTAGATAAAATCTAAGTTGCCTGTAGAACATCTAAGGAATGAAGTTTTGTATCTTTGTTTTGATATCGGGAAAAAACAGGAGGTTAATGGATTGATTAATGTTTGCTTCAGAAGCTACCTTAGGAAGAAAGGACTGGGTTGGTCCTGAGGTAAACACGGTCCGATGAGACCAAGTAAGGAGGTTAGCTGATAATGCTTGAAGCTCTGAGACTCCTCTTTTGGTCAAGTAATGGCTACTAAAAATGCGGCCCTTGAAAGACAAGTATAAAAATTTGGGATCTACCAGAGTCACCGTTCAAAAGGGGGGGGCGTCAAGGCCTGGAGGATTCAAAGAAAGGTCCTAAGAGGAACCGCCGCTTTGCTTTAATAGGGGGCCTGAGAAGGAAAGTACCTTCCTTCCCTTAGGAAAATTCACAATCTGGCAGACATCAGAGGACTGGAGTCAAGACTAACATGATAATGAGAAATTGCCGCAAGTTGTGATTTTGACCGTGGAATTGCTGGCACCATCATTAAAAGTAGAGGTTAAGAAGTCAAGTACCAACGGAAGAGGAACTGTGGAAGGCTTAGGGCTTTGCCGCCCGCCTAATAAGGAGAACCGCTTCCACTTTACTGCGGTAGACTTTCCTAGTGGATGGCTTATTGCCACCAGATGGCTTCCACAGGGGACAAATATCGAGTCCTGAGGAACTGGAGCAGCCAAGCGGCTGTCAGGTTGTCCAGACCGGGAGGAGATAAGTTGATGGATGAGATATTAGATCCGGTATGGGATCTAGAATCCAAGGAGGATCTACTGAGTGAGACCCAGAAGGGAACCAGATCTGTCGAGGCCAAAATGGAGCAATGAGAATCATTCTGCACCCCAACCGAGAGGCTTTCTGAAGAACTTGAGCATCAGAGGCAAGTGGCTAAGCATACAGAAGGCCGGGTGGCCAAGCATGCACCAGTGCTGCCTCTTGGGCACTCCGGGAGGAGGCATGAGCGAAAAACTGTCGCACTTGGTGTTTGAGGGAGACGCAAAAGATCGCAACAAGGAGTTCCCCATCGTACAAGATGCTGCCCGCTACCTGAGTTTTGAGAGCATCACTCGTGAAGTGGGTGAGAATGGTGCGATTGGAGTTTGTCCGCCAGGATGTTGGACCGACCCGGAATATGCTGCTATGAGAAAGCGGTTGCGGAGATTGCCCACCCCACACTCTCATGGCTTCACAGAGAGGGTAAGACCTGGTTCCTTTGTTTGTTGATGTACCAGACAACCGACATGTTGTCCGACTGAATCGCAATTGTTCCTGGTGAAGAAAGGCCTGAAGTGCTAGTTAACGCCAAGAGCACTGCTCTCATCTCTAGAACATTGATATGCAGTGAGTGTCTCTGGAATCGCCCACGTGCCTTGGACCGTCCGGCCCGCTAGGGAATGCCCCCCACCCGAGGCGTGGAGGCGCCTGTGGTCACCGTACAGAGGGGAGAGGCATGTGCGGGGCGTGCCTGCGGAGATCTGGGAGAGCGAAGCACCACAGGAGGACCGCCACGCCTTTGCTGATCGCAATGGATGATGAAGGAAGAGCAAGATACCACCACTGAACTAGGGAGTGTCCATTGAAGGATGATATTGAACCTGGCAAGAGGAAGAAGCACTATCGCTGCCGCCATGGACCCTAGGGCTCCTCAGACCAACTCCGCCTGCAGAACTGAGCTTGAGGGAGAAATGGCCCTCGCACTGGAGCTGCAGGTTTTGAACCTGTCCCATAGTGAGGAAGGCTCAATCCTCGCAGTTCAACTCTGGTACCTATAAAATCTAGAACTGCGTGGTGCTAGGCTGGATTTTTTAGTTTATCAGGATGCCCAGACGGGGAGCAAGATGGAGAAAGGAGTCTCGACCAAGAGAAGTAGATGCCTTGTTGGGCGTGTGAGGAGCCAGTCGCCCAGGTAGGAAAGACCTGCACCCCCTGAAGCCTCAGGTGGCTGCTACCACTGCTAATACTTTTGTGAACACTTGGGGCTGTGGGGAGACCAAAGGAAGGACCCGAATTGGTAGTGACCGGGTTCCCAGTCGAAGCGGAGAAACTTCCTGGAGCATCTGCCCATTAGTATATGGTGGCATGCATCCTGAGGTCTATGACACATCCATGGTTTTTCCCAGAAGGGGAGAATAGACTGCAACGTAACCATTCGGAATTTCTCCTCGGGGAACAGCCAGGCTTAAAAGAGAAAGGTCTAAATTGGTCATAGATCCCGCCTTTTGGCAATTAAAAAGAACCTGAGTAGAACCCTGATCTGATTCTGGTCTGGGGACGGGCCGGATGGCTTTTCTTTAGCAGATGGCCAATTTCACAAAGCGCCTCCCACTGACCGGTGAACGCCGGGGAGGGACTTCAATTTTAAGATGACGAAGGGAATACGGTATCCCTTCTGGATATGATCTGGAGGACCCAGCGGTCTGATGTTAAGTGGACTCCATGCCAGGTGCCCGAAAACGCCCCGACTGCCTCCAGAGGAGCAGCAACCCAGGCTGCAAGCCGCCTGTAGAGAAGGGTTCTCTGACCAAGTTCCTGCGAGCCCTGCTCTAGGTATGCCCTCCTCGTCCTCCTCTGCCACGGAAGGACTGGGTTGTCCGGAGCAGGCTGATTGTTGCGACTTCCGAACCACATCTTCTTCGACCCTTTTGGTCTTGTGAATAGCCTCTGGGGTACAGAGAAGCTGGATTCCACGGCAGACAGCATCTTCCGCCCTTCCGGCTTCTGGGTCAAAGTGTCACAAACAGTTTTGCCAAAGAGGGTAGAACCATCGAAGGGGCGTTGCGAATGACGCCTTGAAGGCTCCGGAGAAATCGTGAATGCCCGGAGCCAGGCCTGACGTTCTGGTAACCAGGGCTCACCCTGCAGCCCAGCGTAACTCTTCCGTAGCACGGGACAGTAGCCGATAGAGGTATTAGTGACTGACCTGAGAGTGGCCATGCGGTGGGAGCAGCACTTTGTCCTCCTCCGATGGACTCTGGGGGATGCAGCGATTCTTTATAAGATCGCTACGGCATCCTGGATCACATGTGCCAGGTAGTTCAGAAAAGTCCCACTGAGAAGGTCGCTGAACTAAACATCCGCTTCCTAAGCGATCCATCATCCGAGACTCTGCTCGGGGATGGACTGAGGGACCCCTGAGCAAGTTCCCTGGTGGCAGCCGGCCAACATGGTATCTACCGAGGCCCTCATCTAATGGGCACGGGCCAGTCAGACTGAGAATAATGGTCGGGCCTTTTTGGGATTGGCCCACGGTGTCCGTTCCACGCCTGGTGGTACGAGGTCACCAGGGGTCGGGCAGGGGACACCCAAGAGGTAGACGGGGTCTGGGCTCAAATGCCTCCAAGAATGACTGTCCGAGGAGACTGGGGGCAGACCACCCCTTATGCGGAGCATTTCCATGATGTTCCAAATGAGACATCCTCAGGGGGTGATCTTGGGAGCTTCCCTTCCCCAAGTCCGTAGTCTTCTGTGAGACTCGGGAGCCAATGCCTTTACCAATGTTTGCGGGAATATCCCGGGGCTGGCTGAGACTCGCAAAATGGTACCTGTTCCAAGGAACAGCTTGGGCAAAGGAGCGGCTGTTCCAAGGGCCGGATGGTGGAAGCCCGACCAGTGCAGATGGAGCGGACGGAGCCGAAGCGAAGTGCCGGGGTCCGGAGACCCTCAACAGGCCCTCTCCACTACATCGAGGTCAAGGGAGCCGACTTTCACCAAATGATCCGATAACGGCTCCCCTGATCCGAAGAGGATCGGAGCCGGGCGCCAAGTCCGATCCGGAAGGAACAGTGCGCCTGACACAGACGCGCCTGGCGAGCATTGAACTCGGGATCCGGGTTTCGATCCAGGCCCGCCAGAGGTTTGATCCAAAGCACTCGAGGGCAGGGTCGATCTTAGTACTGGTACCATTGGCACCGACTCACCCCGCCCGGTTGCTCACTAATGGCTCCGAACCCGGGAAGGGTCGGAGAAGGAGCAATTGGCTTAAAGAAAGGAATGAAGCCCCCTCAGAGGGGGAGGCAAGAGCATTCTATCTGCATCTGGGCCTGGATGAACCTTCTCATCATCCGTCCAGATCAGCATCTGACAAGTTATAAGCTGATCTCGACGAGGCTACCGAGGTAGGCCTGAGTGCCTCCCGGATAGCCTCGACGAGATCGGGTCTCTCCTCTCAGGTCCCGTGAAAACACACGGGTGACCGGAGCCGAGGGAGGGGAGAACCAGCAGACAGGAAATGAGGAGAAGCTCGCTATAGGCGGGGTCAAAACAGAGGTCTCGCCCACCCGCTTATGGTGCTTCCTCCGTCCTCTTTTCTAGCTTCCTCTCCTCCCGAACCACTACAGGGAGGTTGGAGTCCCAGGAGGAGGAGGGGAGCCGGGAGGAGGAACCATCGAATCTGCCTCAAGGAGCGGGAGGCCGAGCCGAGTCCGGGGGCAAAAGTCCCGCCAGGACAAGCTAGACCTCCGCCTCAATGCCCTGGGGTTGAACCTCAGCAATGGAACACCCAGAGGAGGTGTTCAACCCCAGGTATCGACGACGAAAGTGTGGCCATCAGCAGGGGAAAGCTTATACACTGACATTAGAGAAAATAGCTTAGGTTGTCAGACATCCTAAAGTAAAGAGTTACTTAAACTAAAAGAAAAAGTAAAAGTAACCAAACACACACAACAGGCCCAAACACACACCACGCTACCAGCGAGGGAGGAACCATAAAAACAAGTTTAAATCACTAAACAATTATAACTACTGCAAGGATCCTGTAAACTTTCACACAACTTTCACAAAATCTAACTTTAACAATATAAAACTTTTGAAAACACCATCAGCTGAGCTCTGAACACTAATCTGGTCAACAGCGCGGCAAACTAGATCTGAGGTCATAGGAGAGCAGGCATTATGTAAGAGGGAGAGCCGAGAGCCTGGATCCATAGCTGGTAAACTATGCCGTTCAGATCCGACATCGGATCCATAACCCACAGGTTGCAGACAAATGAATTCCTACTTCCAGATCTCAAGTTACCTACTTTCACGCCTAACTTTCTAGTAGTACACTGCAGAGTGCATTTTTTCAATCTTACCTTACATCCCTGTGACTAGCACTTTCTCTAATACCTGCTGGAAAGCACTAGAAGCCTTGAACTCATACAACACTGCACTCTCCTTGTTAACAAGGAGAAATTAATAGTAGGCACTAAACAGCCTATAATTGCAAAGTACCTACATGAAACAGCTCCTACTTCTACAAAGAAAAAAAAAGTCCAAACCAGGCATGTCCAAGGGTCAGCTTCAGTGATTTCTCCTGTCCACCTGGTGAATTCAGCATACTGGGGCAATGCAGCAATTGCCCTTATGCACACAGACAACCCTCTCCTCCTACCACCCAACACTACAACCTGTGAGAGATGCACTTATATAGCCAAAATGGAAGCAAAGCCTTCCACCCAAGATTGTGCTAAACAGTCAAGAGGAGAAGGTTAAATAATTCCACACTACACCTCAAGCAACACATAGCCCCTTTCTAACCAAGACCACCAACACCCACATATAGCAACACCAGTCCACATATGCAGAGGCCCTTAACTGTAACCTGCCCACAACAAAGACCTCTGAAGCTGAAACGCAAACAAACACTAATCACAACCAATGTGTCATAGCAATTCACAACACCAGTGTGCCAACGCAGCAACAGCCCTTGCTGCAAGACAATGTACCTAACACTTTAGTCATAGGTGACTTACAGTCCGGCACACTGATGTCCCTCTCACCAGGTTGAATAAGGAGAAAGTTACAGTCATTGCCTGTCGGGTGCCAGATCCAGACTCAAGTCACTCCACAACAAGTACAAATATGACTCTTCGTCATTGTCCACGTTGTTGGAGTGAATGACTTGAGACGCACTCCCTGGACCACATGAAAGAGACATGGAAGAGCTCGATCATGTGGCCTGCAGGTATGACTCTAGCTCCTGAGTAGTATCCCGTCATTCAGAATGATACCACAATATAAGGATAAAATGATTGACTTCAACAATTGGCTGTTTATGTGTCATTCAAAGGGGATCCAGTATCTGTCTGCCTGGGATGACATGATTGACAGACCACTTCATGTTTTCACAGAGATGGTCTGCACTGTCGCCCCTGGGATTCAGGTTATCATTGCTCCACAATTCCCCATAGTGCCTTTTTTAGGCAAACTTCAAAGGGACAAACCACCACCATAACAGGTACAAGCATGCAAAATCTGAAGGTAATGCTACCAATGCTAGGAAGTCTAAACTCAAAATGCACTCTCGAGGCACTCCTAAAATGGAGAACATCGATATCTGTGCAGTAACTGGAGACCTGTCTAAGGCTCCAGAGAGCACCCCTGCAATACCAGGCTACAACCTACCACACCCTTCGCCACCAAGCCAGGACCAAACACTAAAGGTGGAGGAGGTCAATATTCACCAAGGATATTCACACCACCAGGCCAGTTGGCCACCAATGTGTCTGAAATCGCGCAACTAACACTAGTAAGACTGCAATCCAAATTGTAGCCGTTACAGATCCCCACCACATACCCCAAGATTCTCACTTCACACCTTTCTAAACATACTGGAAAATATTAAGATAGAACCAAACACCCTAATACTGGGTGATTTTAACTACCTCATTAACTGGGGAAAACTACTATGTCCCAACACCTTACAAGAACGTAAGTTCTTGGAATTCATAAATTCCAACGCCTGGATCAACTAATCTGTCCTGCACCAGGGCCCCAATATCCAGACCTGGTCATTACCAACATGGGAAATCAATGCTCCATACCTATGGTCACTGTTAGTCAGGTCTGACCATACTAACTACCCTAACATCCACATCCCACCCCACCCCAGTAAAGAAAACCACAAAACTTCTAAAGCCAACTTATGTTACATCGTCAGAAGTGACAAACTTCATGACACCCATGCAGACGTGGAACTGAAAGTTCAACTGCTGAATCCTACACTACGGCACTGTACGAGCACATCCACTCATGCATGAACCGTGCCATCCCAAATAGAACCAAATGCTCATCCAAAAAAAAAAGGAAGCCAATCTGGTGTCTCGCTATAAGCAAACTTACAATAAAAGGAAGAAACTTTGCAGAAAGAGGAAATCCTAGGATGTAAACTCCCTACTAGCCTCAGTAAGAAACTGAAATGCCCCATAAAATCCTCCAGAAGCTAGTTACTAAAATAAAATTGCCAAAGATTCCAAAGACAAACTACAAAGTTATCTATAATTGTCAAGAATCTAAATGGTAAATGCCTGATCTGCTCTGGAGCTAAAAACAGAATGGTGACAATATACTGATCCGTTGATACTGCCATCATCCTGGCAGATCGATCCAGTGTGTTAATCTCAATTTACTCACCCCCTAAATGGGCCCATCTCAATACCGTGGACTGACACAAATTCCAGGCAATAACGGCCACACAGGCACAAAATGCACTCTCTAAAGCCAAGAACACAGCATCCATGGGACCAGATGACATCCTGGGCTGTGTACTACTATGAACCATGCATATGAACTTCGGCACCTCACCTAAGTGTCATGTTTTAATCATAGCCCCCACATCAGGCTCTCGCGCTCCACTGAGTGGCTTAGGAGCTACAGTTATCCCAGTAATCCTACAAGGGGATCCACCTTGACTCCCGAAACTACCGTCCTATCAGTCTGACATTTCCTATCTGCAAGGCCATGGAGCGACATCATGGAACTTATAAACAAAGACATTGGCAACCTTCAAACACTGACCCCACCCAGTTTGGGTTTGTGAAGGTCCGATCTTGTCTCCTGAACCTGATTGACTTCT
Source organism: Protopterus annectens (assembly GCF_019279795.1). Taxonomy (NCBI): domain Eukaryota; kingdom Metazoa; phylum Chordata; order Ceratodontiformes; family Protopteridae; genus Protopterus; species Protopterus annectens. Next base: position 1,475 of record NW_025052497.1, on the reverse strand, counting down.
TTTGAATCAGTCTCCAGAGCCATGGACAAGGGTAGGGTGCCCACATTACAGCCTATCTATCTCACAGTTGTTACCTTTGACACCACCTCCACTCTGGAATCATAGATTAACATACTAAGTTGGGCATTAATCCCTTGCTGTCACCCAATGGCTGGGTTAAATGTCTTACTGATAGAACCCACACTGCCTAAAAAGTAGCTGACCCAAATCCAGCCCCAGACAAGTGACAAGTGCAGCACCAGGGTTCAGTCCCAAATACTTCATTTGGCATCTACTTGAAGTACAGGTCAACACTAGGACTTGAGCAGTCAGTTTGCATGACTGCAAAACTGGGAGCTATTATTGAATCCCAAATGATGTGGATACTCTGGCAAAGCGGGCTTTATAGAAACAGGATACAAGCTTGTTAGAGCCATGGGCTCAAGCTCAATGTGCCAAGAAATGTATTATATATCCTTTAGAAAAACATATCCATGAATTACCACAGGTGGCGTACACTAAACACAGAAAGTGTGATAAGAGACTTAGGGACACAGGTGGACAGTGGTCTCACCTTCATAACCAACCGCCAAAAACAGTCAGGAAATCCTTCTATGTGGCACACCATCACGGCGGCTTTTCTATCCAGAAAAAGGAGGTCATTGTCCCACCGTACTCATCCTCAATAGACCCATTATAGAATACAATGCCCCATTTGGTATGTACCTCTCAAGATATCTGGCAACAACTGAAAGGCCTCAGAAATACCTCACTAAAAGAATCACAGGCCTAAAGCAGATGCCCCATGCTGATCGCCTTAAAACTCCAGCTATAATTTACATATCGCCCACTCAGAGGCGATCTCTGTTTAACATACAAGGCCATGTCAAACCCAGAGCTGCTGGACATGCTACACTTAAAGAAATCCTAACTTCAGAGCCATATCGCCCTGGGATCTAAAACCTGTCATCACAATAAACAAAAACATGTTGAGTGGATAGGTTCCTGACCCAGAGACTCTCAGACTCTGGAATAGATTGCCCACATGTCAAGCAGAGCTCCTTGGACCTCTTCAAGAGGAACCTTTACCCATTGATGGGAGAAAGGAAATTCACCCCAGGATCACATCAATGTGCCTCTGCTAGACAGGGGTCCAGGAAAGTAAATGATGTGGGAAGAAATATTCAGGAATTGTTATGGCTAGGCTTGTGTAGGCCCTAGGGCTGATAGCCTAGTACTAACCTATGAACCTATGAACAATTAAACATGACAAGTTAAAATATTAGCGAGTTGGGTATTTTAAAGGATGATTTCTTGGTTCAATGAGCTGCTGCAGGTTTTCGAGGTTGAGATAGTGTGCCAATCTCAGGAAAGGTTACCGCAGGTAAGCCTGTTGTGCACCTTTGCGTAACTATTTTCTGATCCAGAGACAGCTCTTCATGATGCTGCACCGCAAAGGTCTCTGTAGCCTACTGCAAAATGCTAATGAGGGCCCC
>NW_025052496.1:0-11818 GCF_019279795.1 Protopterus annectens | reverse complement strand
GGAAAACCCCTGTACTGCAGCTGTAATAGCCCTCGAACATCTACATTTATGGTAGGTACAAAACTGTACTATGTTCATCGTGCATTACAGCTGCAGTAATCACATATGGGTAGAATCCCAAAGCTATGCATAGGGTGGCAGGTACTATACGGAACTGGGTTGAGCTAGAATGCCCTGCAAACTGCAGTGCAAAGCCTGCTTCTTGTTCTGGAGTATAAAGGCAGATGGTAGTGTTTTGTGAAGGTATGTACAGAACTCCAAGTGGCTGCCTCCAAGATATCTTTAGTAGGCACTCCTCTGAGGAAGGCTGCAGAGGTGGCTGTGTCTAGTGGAGTGAGGTCTGATACCAGTAGGGACAGGCTTTCCATGATAGGAATAACAAAGCGCATGCAGTGACCAATCCACTTGGAAATGGTCTGTTTGGTAACAGGTTTCCCTTCACCCCCCACAGCATAGGAAACGAGGAGTTGATCTGATTTTCTGAAAGATTTGGTTCTGTCCAAGTAATAACGTAGCTGCCTATGGATGTCTAAAGAGTGTAGCAGCCTTTCTCCTTTGTTTTGAGGGGTTAGGGTAAAAGGTAGGAAGGTGTATGGCCTGGTTTAAGGCTACCCTAGATACCACTTTAGGCATAAAGGAAGGGTTGGTACGAAGGGAAACCCTGTCCTGATGGAAGATGAGGAATGGCTGCACCGCCATGAGGGCCTGTAACTCAGATACTCTACGAGCTGAAGTGATGGCCAGTAGAAAAGCTGTTTTCCAGGACAAATATTGTAATTCTGTTGAAGCAGCAGGTTCAAAGGGAGGTAATGTCAATTTTTCTAGTACGTAGTTAAGGTCCCAAGCTGGCACTGGCTGTTTCCTTGGAGGTCTTATGTTCTTAGCCTCTGAGGAACTGTCGAGGAGTGGGTGTGAGAATAAAGGAGGATCCATGTTGAATTCTGCAGAGATTGCTGAGGCATGTATTTTGATTGAGGAAAATGAAAGTCCATTGTTCAAAAGTTCAGCTAGGTACTGTAAAAATCTGAGGTAGGTTCAATTTTCTAGGGTCCTGCCTCGCTTTTTCATTCCAACAGCAAAACCGCTTCCATTTTATGGAGTAAGCTTTTCTAGTAGATGGTCTTCTGGCCTCCCAAATGACATCCTGCACCTCTTTGGAGAGTAGAGTCTGATGTGATGCTAAGGAATTTTCCATGCAGCGAGACTGAGAGTTTTCAGCTGACTGTGAAGGGTTTTGAAATTGTTCTGCGTCAGCAGTAGAGGTGTTAGAGGCAGGGCCACGGAGGAGTGTGTGTTAGGCTCCTCAGTGGATACCAGTGCTGTCTCGGCCAGTCTGGAGCAATCAGTATCATCCTCGGCTTGTCTGTTCTTACTTTCAAAAGTACCTTGGGCAGAAGAGGTAGAGGTGGGAATGCATAAAGTGACCAAGTTGTCCATGTGAAGGAAAGAGCGTCCACTTTCCAGGCCTTTGGGTGGAAGGTCCTTGAGCAAAACCTTTTTAATTGATGGTTTTTGTGGGAGGCAAAAAGATCTATATCTGGCCTCCCCCACGCTTGAACAATCTCTGTAAACACCTGTGGATGTAGCTTCCATTCGTGAGGATCTGTCACATGTCTGCTCAGAGTGTCTGCCATTGTGTTTTCCATTCCTGGCACGTACTGTGGCTGAAGTTCTATTTGTCTTGCCAGAGCCAGGTACCAAAGAGTCATGGCTAGTCTCCACAAGGGGTAAGAATGAGTTCCTCCTTGTTTGTTTATGTACCACATTACTGTGGTGTTGTCTGTTCTTATGAGCAGTTGTCCTGGATGCAGGAATTCTCTGAACAGCTGAGATTGCATTTATTACTGCCAGCATTTCTTTTTGATTGATGTGAAGTTTTTCTTTTGGGGCCATCTGCCCTGAATGCACCTGTCCTTCATGTGCTCCCCAGGCGTAGTCTGAAGCGTCTGGTGGTTATGACTTGTGTAGCTTGAGGCTTGCAGAATGGGAGGCCTGTATTTACTTGGCATGCTTGGGCCCACCATATGAATTCCTTTTTGAAGACAGGGAATTATTGGAATCACCGCTTCAAAGCTGTGACTGTGTTGAGACCATAGATTTTTAGGTACCATTGAAGTTTCCCATGTGCAGCTTATGATGGGATTAGAAGAATGCAAGATGCCATGAATCCCAGAGCCTGCAGGATTTTCCTTGCAGTAAGCCTGGTACTTTTGCAAGTATTTTTAGTACTGAGATAATTGCCCTTGTTTTTCTGAAAAAGGTAGGCCATCTGGGTGTTTGTGTCCAAGTTGGCACCCAGGAAGGTTATTTTCTGAGAGGGTGTTAGCTTTGATTTCTCCTTGTTGATGGTGTATCCCAGAGAAAGCAGTAACGTGTCACATATGCCAGGTGTTTCAGAAGTATGTGTTTGCTGTCCGCTTGGATCAGGCAGTCGTCCAGATAAGGGTAAATTTGTATCCCTTGAAGTCTGCAGTATGCAATCACTGATGCCAGACACTTGGTGAATACTCTGGCAGTAGATAAGCCAAAGGCAATGCAGAGAATTGATAGTGGTTTGAACTCTGCAAGAAATCTGAGGTATCTTCTGCAACTTTGTCTGATTGGGACATGCAGGTATGCCTCCTTGAGGTCCAATGTTACTAGCCAGAACCCTTGCCCAGCATGGGAAGGAGTTGCTGTAATGTGAGCATCTTGAATTTTGGCACGAGAAGAAATGTGTTTAGATGGATAAGTCCAGTATGGGTCTCCAGTCGCTTCCTTTTCTTGGCACCAGGAAAGGCCTTGAAAAAAAACTTTGTGTTTGTTGGGTGAGGTACCTTTTGTATAGCCCTCATGTTTAGGAGCTTTGTAATTTGGAGTTGTGCCTCTACCCTTTGATTTTGTGGTAGATTTGGCATGCCTCTCATTTTTGGAAGAGTGTGAAAATGGAATTTGTAGCCTCTGTTTATAATGTCCAGAATCCATTTGTCTGTTGTGACAATATGCCAATTGTTTGCAAATAGTGCCAGTTTTCCTCCCAAAGGTGCTGCCAGTTGAATTTTGCTTGGCATGGAAATGAGGGAGTCATTGAGTCTGCTTCCTGTACTGTTGTGCACTGTCCCACCACCTCTTGGTGCTGGAGATTGCCATTGTCTGCCTCTATAGGGCCTTGTTGTCCTCTGCCCCTTCCGCGTCTGTATCTGCCTCTTTGGGGCTTGTCAGTGGTTGGAAAGGACCAGTTTTTTGAAGGCCAATTCCTGCTGAACCGTGGTGGCTGGACCTGTAAGAAAGCTTTGACAGTTTGCATAGATTTTGCTTTTTCTTCCATTTTACGTAATATATCCTCAGCATTAGTACCAAAAAGAACATCCTTATGTAAAGGTGCATCCAGAATTTTTGCTTTCACATGGTCTGGCAGATTTTGTTCCCTAAGCCATGCATGTCTGCGAATGACTGATCCGGTGGCGGCCGCTTCTGCTGGAGGCCTCTAGGGCATCATAACCACATTGTAAAGTGTGCTTACCCACTTGCTCTGCACTATGCATCATATCCTGCAACTCTTTTATATCTGGTTGTTCAGGTTGTGACATTTTGGTCTTTAATTGTGATAACAGGAATTGTTGATATTTAATCATATGAAACTGGCAGTTTAAGGCCCTCATGGCTAGGGTGGCCGAGGTATAAACCTTCTTACCCACCTTTCTAGACATCTAGATTCCCTTTCCGCGGAAGTGGATTCTTGGAGGCCTTAATTCTTTTAGGACCTTGAGAAATAGTTTCAGGGTCTGCATTATGGCCTTTGTAGAGGAACTGATGAGAATTAGGTACTCTGTAATACCTATCCGGCTTAACTGGTGCAGGAGGCAGAGAATCAGGATTAAGGCCTCGAGTAAACATCATCCAATACCTCCAAAACAGGAGGAATAGCCAAAGGTCTATGCTGAGGTAACAGAGAAATTCCCTAAGCCTTTTCTTGGAGTCTGAAAAGTCTTGGCCTCCCATGGAAGTGCTCTCTCAATGAGTGCGCAAGGTTTCCCAAAGAAAAATCCTCAGGGGGATACAGAAGGAATAGACTGCTCTGCATCCAATCCTCAAAAGGGAATAAGAGTGTTCTTCAGCATCAGAATGTTCTGATAAAATGGATCCCTGGTCAGAAGAAGGAGAATCCTCCTCTACTCTGGGTCTCTTGTCCGGAGGGGCCTGGGAGCCTCTGATAAGAGTGATAAGGTCCTCAGCCATTTTAAGCATGTGCTTCAGGCATGGGCCCAGGTGATGGGCCTTGTAGGCAGGCCTAGTATGGTGCCTGGCTGTTTTGGATTTAGTGAAGGCCTTGATAGAGAAAGATGATGAAGGCCTAAATACACCATGGGTGGATGTAGATCTATCCACATTGGTAGGCTCGACATATGCAGGGGCTTGTTGTAGTCTGGGAAAGGGCTGAAGAACCAGCGGTCTCGGTACAGAAGACCCGCCGAGGGAGTGTCGTCGGTGGTCAGGGGACTGCAAAGGCGTCTCACTGAGAACCGGACCACGCGGAGCCTGCTTCGGCGTGTCGGGTGGAGACCGCGTCTCGCCTGGCTGGTCCTTTCTGCGTTTTTAGACAAAGCGGTAGTCGGAGTATCCGGCGACATTTTATAATTAAACGCTTTTACCAAAAAAGTGCTGAATAACTCAACGCTTGATAGTGCGTTTATTGAAGGTAGCGCAAAGCGACAGCCCGTGACGCCGTGGAATTCTGGGCCCAAACAAGGTATGCAAAGGGAATGAAATCCTTATGCGGTATTTGCTTCCCACAAGAAATACAATTATTAACTTTTTCTGACATCGGTCTGAGGCAAGAAAAAGATTTCAACGGAGTACTTAGCTAATGAAGACTTCGGTTCCAAAATTTTTAGTAATTCAGGAGCTGGCCCGGCACTTGCGAACTGCTTCTGCGGCACCGCTGGCAAAAAGACTGAAGAAGATGGCGCCGGCTGTGTCTTATATACTCTAGCCTTCCTGACGTCAGAAGAGTACGCTGGCGACAACCGACGCGGACCAAGACTTTGGAATTCGGCCGATCGAGGGACCGCCTGACGGCTGAAAAGCCAGTTTGTACCTACCATAAATGTAGATGTTCGAGGCTATTACAGCTGCAGTATTACATATGGGTTTTCTGCCGGTAGGTCCCCGGTGTCAATTCCAAAGTCTTGGTCGCCAGTTGTTGTCGCGTGCTCTTCTTGACGTCAGGAAGGCTAGAGTATAAAAGACACAGCCACGCATCTTCTTCAGTCTTCTTTAGAGCGTCAGGTGCCCCAAAAGGAAGGCAATACATAAATTAGTGTAATACACAAAAGTAAGCAAATAAAACATAGTAGGATAACCCAGTTAGCAGGTATGAATAGGTATTCAAACCCCAAGGTCTTACTAAGAGGGAGGGTGGAATTAGTACTGCAGCTGTGCAGCCTCAACATCTACATTTATGGTAGGTACAAAACTGTACTATGTTCATCGTGCATTACAGCTGCAGTAATTACATATAAGGTAGAATCCCAAAGCTATGTATAGGTGGTAGGTACTAAGAAAAGTACAGTTTTGTACCTACCATAAATGTAGATGTTCGAGGCTATTACAGCTGCAGTAGTTACATATGGGTTTTCAGCCGCAGGCGGTCCTCTGGGTCGAATTCCAAAGTCTTGGTCCGGCCGGTTGTTGTCGTACTCTTCTGACGCCAGGTAGGCTAGAGTACACAAAGCCGACGCCATCTTCTTCAGTCTTTCTTGCCCCAGATGTCAGGTGCCCCAAAAGGAAGGCAATATAATTAGTGTAATACACAAATGTAAGCAAATAAAACATAGTAGGATAACCCAGTCAGCAGGTATGAATAGGTATTCAAACCCCCAGGTCTTAGCAAGAGGGAAGGAGGTTGGGGAAACCTGTACTGCAGTTGTATAGCCCTCGAACATCTACATTTATGGTAGGTACAAAACTGTACTATGTTCATCGTGCATTACAGCTGCAGTAGTTACATATGGGTAGAATCCCAAAGCTATGTATAGGGTAGGTACTAATTGAACTGGGTTGAGCTAGAATGCCCTGCAAAACTGCAGTGGCAAAGCCTGCTCTAGTTCTGGAGTATAAAGGCAGATGGTAGTGCTTTGTGAAAGTATGTACAGAACTCCAAGTGGCTGCCTCCAAGATCTCTTTAGTAGGCACTCCTCTGAGGAAGGCTGTAGAGGTGGCTGTGGCCCTAGTGGAGTGAGATCTGATACCAGTAGGCAAGCTTTCCATGATGGGAATAACAAAAGATGCAGTGACCAATCCACTTGGAAATGGTCTGTTTGGTTACAGGTTTCCTTTGACCCCACTGCATAGGAAACTAGGAGTTGATCTGATTTTCTGAAAGACTTGGTTCTGTCCAAGTAGTGACGTAGCTGCCTATGGATATCTAAGGAATGAAGCAGCCTTTCCCTTTGTTTTGAGTGGGATTAGAGTAGAAGGTAGGAAGGTGGATGGCCTGGTTTAGGGCTACCCTTGATACTACTTTAGGCATAAAGGAGGGGTTAGCAACAGGGAAACCCTGTCCTGATGGAAAATTAGGAATGGCTGCACTGCCATGAGGGGCCTGTAACTCAGAAACCCCTTGAGCTGAAGTGATGGCCAGTAGAAAAGCTGTTTTCCAGGACAAATATTGTAACTCTGCGAGCAGCTGGTTCAAAGGAGGCAATGTCAATTTTTCTAGTACATAGTTAAGGTCCCAAGCTGGTACTGGCTGTTTCCTTGGAGGCCTTTATGTTCTTAGCCCCTCTGAGGAACTGTCGCAGTAGGGTGTGAGAATAAAGGAGGATCCATGTTGAATTCTGCAGATATTGCTGAGGGATGTATCTTGATTGAGGAAAAGGAAAGTCCCTTGTTCAAAAGTTCAGTCAGGTACTGTAATATCTGAGGCAGGTTTAATTTTCTAGGATCCTGTCCTTTCTTCATTCCAACAGCAAAACCGCTTCCATTTTGCGGAGTAAGCTTTTTCTTGTAGATGGTCTTCTAGCCTCCAAAATGACATCCTGCACTTCTTTGGAGAGTAGTGCCTGATGTGAGTTAAGGGATTTTCCATGCAGCTAGACTGAGAGTTTTCAGCTGACTGTGAAGAGTTTTGAAATTGTTCTGGCCAGTAGTAGAGGTGCTAGAGGCAGGGCCACGGAGGAGTGTGTTAGGTTCCTCAGTAGTGGATACCAATGTTGTCTCGCCAATCTGGAGCAATCAGTATCATCCTTGGCTTGTCTGTTCTTGCTTCAGAAGCACCTTGGGCAGCAGAGGTAGTGGTGGGAATGCATAAACTGACCAAGTTGTCCATGTGAATGAAAGGGCCCATTTTCCAAGCCTTTGGGTGGAAGGTCCTTGAGCAGAACTTTTTTAATTGATGATTTTGTGGGAGGCAAAAGGTCTATGTCTGGCCTTCCCATGCTTGAACAATCTCTGTGAATACGCCTGATGTAGCCTCCATTCGTGAGGGTCTGTCATATGCCTGCTCAGAGTGTCTGCCAGTGTGTTTTCCATTCCTGGTAGGTACTGCGCCTGGAGTTCTATTTGTCTTTCCAGAGCTAGATTCCAAAGAGTCATGGTTAATCTGCACAAGGGGTATGAGTGAGTCCCTCCTTGTTTGTTTATGTACCACATTACTGTGGTGTTGTCTGTTCTTATGAGCAGTTGTCCTGATGCAAGAATTCTCTGAAAGCTGAAAATGCCTTTATTACTGCCAGCATTTCTTTTGATTGATGTGAAGGTGCTTTTCTGGTTTGTGCCATCTGCCCTGAATGCACCTGTCCTTCATGCGCCCAGGCGTAATCTGAAAGCCTGTGGTTATGACTTGTGTATTTGAGGCTTGCAGAATGGGAGGCCTTTGTTTACTCTGCATGCTTGAGCCCACCATATGAATTCCTTTTGTAGGCAGGGAATTATAGGAATCTCCACTTCTAAGCTGTGACTGTGTTGAGACCATAGATTTTGAGGTACCATTGAAGTTTCCTCATGTGCAGCTTTGCACATGGGATTAGAAAGAATGCAAGATGCCATGAATCCCAGAGCCTGCAGGATTTTTCCTTGCAGTAAGCCTGGTACTTTTTGCAAGTATTTTGAAGTAGTGAGATAATTGCCCTTGTTTTCTGTTGTTAGGTAAGCCATCTGAGTGTTTGTGTCCAAGTTGGCACCCAGGAAGGTAATTTTCTGAGAGGGTGTTTGTTTTGATTTCTCCTTGTTGATGGTGTATCCCAGAGAAAGCAGAAAACGTGTCAAGCATATGCTAGATGTTCTGAGAAGTACGAGTTTGCTGTCCGCTTGGATCAGGCAGTCGTCAGATAAGGGTAAATTTGTATCCCTTGAAGTCTGCAGTATGCAATCACTGATGCCAGGCACTTGGTGAATACTCTGGGCAGTAGATAAGCCAAAGGGCAATGCAGAGAATTGATAGTGTTTTGAACCTGCAAGAAATCTGAGGTATCTTCTGCAACTTTGTCTGATTGGGACATGCAGGCGCCTCCTTGAGGTCCAATGTTACCAGCCAAAACCCTGCCCAGCATGGGAAGGAGTTGCTGTAGTGTGAGCATCTTGAATTTTGGCACTAGAAGAAATGTGTTGAGAAATGGATAAGTCCAGAATTGGTCTCCAGTCAGCTCCTTTCTTGGCACCAGAAAAAGCCTTGAATAAAAACCTTGTGCTTGTTGGAAAAGGAGGTACCTTTTGTATAGCCCATGTTTAGGAGCTTTGCAATTTGTAGTTGTGCCTCTACCCTTTGATTCTGTGGTAGGTTTGGCATGCCTCTCATTTTGGAAGAGTGTGGAAATGAAATTTGTAGCCTCTGTTTATTATGTCCAGAATCCACTTGTCTGTTGTGACAATATGCCAATTGTTTGCAAATAGTGTTTCCCTCCCAAAGGTGCTGCCAGTTGAATTCTGCTTGGCATGGAAATGAGGGAGCTCATTGAGTTTAAGTTTTCTCTGTACTGCTGTGCACTGTCGCCACCACTTTTGGGCGTGAGGTGATTGCCATTGTCTGCCCTCTGTAGATCCTTGGGTTTGTCCACTTCTGCCCTTCCGCTAAGCTCGTATCTGCCCTTGGGCTTTGTCAGTGGGGTTGGAAAGGACCAGTTTTATGATGGCCAATCTCGTTGAACCTTTGGTGGTTGAACCTGTAAGAAAGCTTTGACAGTTTGTATAGATTTTCATTCTTTTCTCCATTTCTCCACGTTGAAATATCCCTGCCAGCATTACCACCAAAAAGAACATCCTTATGTAAAGGTGCATCCAGAATTTTTGCTTTTCACTTGATCTGGAAGATTTTGTTCCTTTAGCCATGCATGTTCATGGGTAACGACTGCCCAGTGGCGCTGATCTGCTTGAGGCCTCTAGCATCATAGCCATGATTGTAAGGTGTCGTTGCCCACTTGCTCAAAGCACTATGCATCATATCCTGCAACTCTCTTTAAATCTGGTTGTTCAGGCTGTGACATTTTTGTTTTTAATTGTGATAACAGAAATTGCTGATATTCTAATCATATGAAACTGACAGTTTGGCGTCTCATGGCAAGTGTAATGGGTTAGGTAAACTTTCTTCCCCACCTTCTAGAGATCTAGACTCTTTCCCTGAAGGCATATGCCGGGTTTCCAATGGCCGTAGCCTTTAATTCTTTAGGGGCCTTGAGAAATAGTTTCAGGATCCGCATTATGGCCTTTATAGAGGAACTGATGAGAATTAGAACTCCTGTAATACCCATCAGGCTTAAATTAGGTGCAGGAGGCAGTGAGAATCAGATTTAAACAGGCCTCGAGTATTACACATCATCTAAAACCTCCAAAACAGGAGGAATAGCCAGAGGCCTGAGGTGTAACCATAGGAATTCTGAGCCTTTTCTTGGAGTCGAGAAATCTTGGCCTTCCCAATGGAAGTGCTCTCTCAAGGAGTGTAAAGTCTCCCAAAGGAAAACCTCAGGGGGGATACAGAAGGAATGGACTGTTTCCTGCATCCTAATCCTCAAAAGGAGAATAAGACTGTTCCTCAGCACCAGAACAAGTTCTGATAAAATGGAATCATGGCTGTGAAGGAGGAGAACCTCCTCCTACTCTGGGGTCTCTTGTCAGGGGCCTGTGAGCCTCTAATAAGAGTGATCAGGTCTTCAGCCATTTTAAGCTATCGTGCTTCTTTAGGCGTGGGCTCCAAAATCTTGGGCCTTGTGAGGCATGGCTCCAGATAGTTAAGCTTAGCTGATTTTGTTTTTTGTAAAGGCCATTCCTCGGGAGCGGAGAAGGAAGATGAAGGTCAAAAACACCATGAGGATGTAGATCTATCCACATTGGTGGGTTCCATCATGAGCAGGTGTCGTGGTAAAAGTGTAGTCTGGGAAAGGGTGGAAGAACCAGCGGCCCAGGCACAGAAGACCCCGCCGAGGAGGTCGCCGGTAGTCAGGGGACCGCAAAAGGCGCTCTCACTGAGAACCGCCCGCACGTGGAGCTTGTTTTCTGGCGTAGGCCTGTGGTGGAGACCGAAGTCTAGTTACCACTGACGGTCCTTTTGGCGCTTTTTGATGATAGCGGTAGTCGGAGTATCACGGCTCACTATATTTATAGTTAAACGCTTCCTAAAATAATGTTATTTAACGATCTCACCGACCGCTTGATAGTGCTTATTGAAGGTAGCATAAAGCGGCAGCCCCGAGACGCCATGGGTCTGGGCCCAAACCAAGGTATGCAAAGGAATGAAACCCTAGTGCGTGTATTTGCTTCCTTTTGCACAAGAAATACAATTATTAACTTCTGACATCGGTCTGAGGGCAAGAAAAGGTTCTAACGGGTACTTAGCTTTAATGAAGACTTCAGTCTCAAATTTTTCTCGTAGACCAGGAGCTGGCCGGGACCGGGCACTCTCGGCGAACTGTTTCTGCTTCGCTCGGCACCGCGCGGCAAAAGATTACGAAGAAGATGCCGCCGGTTGTGTCCTTTATACTTCCAGCCTACCTGACGCTGCTGGTGAAGAGTACGCGACAAACCAACCCCACTACCGGACGATTCAAGCACTTTGGGAATTCGCCCATCGAGGGACCTCACCACGGGCCATGAAAACCCATATAAAATTACTGCAGCTGCTAGAATAACCTATGAACATCTGGGTTGAGCTTAGAATGTCTCCCTGCAAAACTGCAGTGGCAAAGCTCTCAAGCTCTCAGTCTGGAGAGCAAAGGCAGATGGTAATAAGCTTTGTGAAGTGGTATGTACAGAACTCCAAGTGGCTGCCTCCAAGATATCTTTAGTAGTGGCACCTCTGAGGAAGTGCTGTAGAGGTGGCTGTGGGTCTCTAGTGGAGGTGTGTGATCTGATAAATTAGTAGGTACTGAAGCTTTCCATGATGGGGAATAACAAAAGCTGCATGCAGTGAATTCAACCACTTGGAAATGGTCTGTTTAGTTACAGGTTCCTTTGACTTCCCACAGCATAGGAAACTAGGAGTTGGATCTCATGATTTTCTGAAATGACTTGGGTTCTGTCCGCAGTAGAAAACGAGGCTGCCTGGTGGATATCTAAAGAATGAAGCAGCCCCTCTCCCTTTGTTTTGAGGATTAGGTAGAAGGTAGGAAGGATGGCTCTGGTTTAGGGGCTACCCCAGATACTACTCCCTAGCATGGCAAGCGATGGGGGTTTAGTACGCAGGGAAACCCCTGGGTCCTGATGGAATATGAGGAATGGCTGCAGACCGGCCATGAGGGCCTGCAACTCAGATGTCTCCTACGGGCTGAAGTGGATGCAGCCAGTAGAAAAGCTGTTTTCCAGGACAAGATTGGGGAATTTGCTGAAGCAGCTGGATTCAAAAGGAGGC
>NW_025052495.1:0-10651 GCF_019279795.1 Protopterus annectens | reverse complement strand
TTAAAAGGTTTCCCAAGATAATTTTGTGTAAAGTTAAAATCCTAGTAATCCAGTAAATCCTCTAATCAGCCTAATTCCTTATGTGTTATATTTAGAATTTTCTCTGCCTATCACTAGAGATTCTGTGGACTTTTCCATCTCTTTCTCATTTTTCCCTCCAATAATCCTATATGTATACCTTTGCAATTTTAGAAGTAAGAAAGTTCTAAACTGAATACTTCTCCCTGGCTGTTGCACCTGTCAAACTTCAGGTCAGGGATTGTTTTTCTGAACTTTTTCTTGGTTCTTCTCGTTCTTCATATTTGAGTCAAAACAAACCTTCATATTCCAGTGAACCATCTTCCTCTCTCCACTAGGAGGCAGCATATACCCATTGATTCTGTCTCTAAAGTTTAAAACAAAAAAGACCTGCAGTAAATCCTCTAAGCAGCTTCTTGCTTTATGTCTTGTACTTAAAATTCTGTCTGCCCTACAGTACAGATTCTTTGGCCTTTTCCACCTCTTTCTCATTTTTCCCTTCTTTAAACCCATACGTATACCTTTGCAATTTTTAAAATAAAAAAGTTCTAAACTGCATGCCTTCCCCCTTGGCTGTAGCTCCTTTCAACTTCAGGTCATTCATTGTTTTTCTGGACTTTTAATTTTCTCTTCCCGCTCTGTAGATTTGAGTCTCAACTAACCTTCTTCTTCCAGTGTACCTCCCTGCCCTCACCACAACATGGCAGCATGCAAACACTGTTTGTGACTACAAAGTTTAAAAAAAAGGCCTGCAGTAAATCTTCTAACCAACCTCATGCCTTATGTATTGTATTTATAATTCTCTCTGCCGTACAATACAGATTCTGTGGACTTTTCCACCTCTTTCTCAGTTTTTAGCTCCTATAACTCTATATGTATACCTTTGCAATTTTTGAAATAAAAAAGTTCGAAACTGCATACCTTCTCCTTGGCTGTAGCACTTTCCAACTTCAGGACACTAATGGTTTTTCTGGCCTTTTTTTTGTCTCTTCTCACTCTGTAGATTCGAATCTCGATGAACCTTCTTCTTACAGTGTACCACCCTCCTCTCACCACTGGGTGGCAGCATACACCTGCTGATTGTGACTGTAAAGATTAAAACAAAAAAGACCTGCAGTAAATCATCTACCCAGCCTTATGCCTTAGGTATTTATATATAATTCTCTCTGCCCTACAATACAGATTCTGTTTACTTTTCCACCTCTTTCTCATTTTTCCCCTCAATAATCCTATATGTATACTTTTGCAATTTTTGAAATAAGAAAGTTCTACACTGCATACCTTATCCTTGGCAGTAGCACCTTTCCAACTTCAGTTCACTGATTGTTTTCTGGATTTTTCCTTGGCTCTTCTCACTCTGTACATTCGAGTCTCAACGAACCTTCTTCTTCCAGTGTACCACCCTCCTCTCATCACTAGGTGGCAGCATACAACAATTGATTGTGATTGTAAAGTTTAAAACAAAAAAGACCTGCAGTAATTCCTCTAACCAGCCTCATGCCTTATGTTTTGTATTTATAATTCTCTTAGGGTTACCACCTGTCCCACTTGGCGATGGACAGTCCCTCTTTAGGCAGTTCTGTCCTGCATAAAAATGGCAAAAAATGGCAAATGTCCTGAGATTTTAGGACACAATTATTTCCTATATTGTATGTAATAGTTGCATAAAACAGTCATTCTGTATCTGAAACACATAAATGTTATAAGAAATAGAATAATCAACTCAAATGCTACAAGAATAAACTTTTATTCAGGCAAAAAAGTGAATTCCTGCCCTTTGTACTGGCCATGGGTATGTTTTCAACTGCAAAATCTGATGTTTGTACCAAAAATGTCCCACTTTGGGCATTTGAAAAGTTGGCAACCCTAAATTCTCTCTGACATACAGTACAGATTCTGTGGTCTTTTCCACTTCTTTCTCATTTTCTTTCCTCTAAACCCATAATTATACCTTTGCAATTTTTGAAATAAGAAAGTTCTAAACTGCATATCTTCTCCCTGGCTGTAGCACTTGTACAACTTCAAGTCACTGATTGTTTTTAGGGACTTTTTCTTGGCTCTTCCCGCTCTGTAGATTCAAGTCTCAATGAACCTTCTTCTTCCAGTGTACCACCCACCTCTCACTACTAGGTGGCGCCATACACCCATTGATTGTGACTGTAAAGTTTAAAACAAAAAGACCTCCAATAAATCCTCTAACCAGCCTCATGCCTTACGTATTGTATTTATAATTCTCCTTGCTCTACACTACAGGTTCTGTGGACTTCTCCACCTCTTTCTCATTTTTCCCTCCAATAATCTTATATGTATACCTATGCAATTTTTAAAATAAGAAAGTTCTAATCTGCATACCTTCTATCCAGTAGTAGTACCTTCCAACTTCAAATCAGTGATTGTTTTTCTGTACTTTTTCTTGGCTCTTCCCGCTCTGTAGATTTGAGTCTTAACTAACCTTCTTCTTCCAGTGTGCCACCCTCCTCTCTTCACTAGGTGGCAGCATACACCTCCCCGATTGTGAGTGTATAGTTTAAACAAAAAAAGACCTGTAGTAAATCCTCTAACCAGCGTCATGCCATATGTATTGTATTTATAATACTAAATGCCCTACACTGCAGATTCTGTGGACTTTTCAACCTCTTTTTCATGTTTTCCCTCCAATAATCCCATATGTATACCTTTGCAATTTTTTAAATAAGAAAGTTCTGAATTGCATACCTTCTCTCTGGCTTTAGCACCTTTTATAGCTTCAGATCACTGATTGTTTTTCTGGACTTTTTCTTGGCTCTTCCTGCTCTGCAGATTTGAGTCTCGACAAACCTTCTTCTTCCAGTGTACCACCCTTCTCTCACCACTATGTGGCAGCATTCACCCATTGATTGTGACTGTAACATTTAAAACAAAAAAGACTTGCAGTAAATCCTCTAACCAGCCTCATGCCTTAAGTATTGTATTTGTAATTCTCTATGCCCTACACTACAGATTCTGTGTACTTTTCCACCTCTTTCTTATTTTTTCCCTCCAAAAATCCCATATGTATACATTTGCAATTTTTGAAATAGGAAAGTTCTAAATGGCATACGTTTTCCCTGGCTGTAGCACCTCTCCAACTTCAGGTCACTGATTCTTGTTCTGGACATTTTCTTGGTTTTCCTGCTCTGTAGATTTGAGTCTCGATGAACATTCTTTTTCCACTGTACCACCATTCTCTCTCCACTAGGTGGCAGCATACACCCATTCATTCTGACTGTAAAGTTTAAAACAAAATTGACCTGCAGTAAATCCTCTAACCAGCCTCATGAATTAGGTATTGTATTTATAATTCTCTCTGCCTTACACTACAGATTCTGTGGACTTTTCCACCTCTTTCTCATTTTTTCCCTCCAATAATCCCATATGAATTCCTTTGCAATTTTTGAAATAAGAAAGTTCTTACCTGCATATTTATTCCCTGGCTGTAGCACCTGTACAACTTCAGGTCACTGATTGTTTTTAGGGACTTTTTCTTGACTCTTCCTGCTCTGTAGATTTGAGTCTCGATGAATCGTCTTCCAGTGTACCACCCACCACTCACCACTAGATGGCAGCATACACCCATTGATTGTGACTGTAAAGTTTAAAACAAAAAAGACCTGCAGTAAATCCTCTAACCAGCCTCATGCCTTACGTACTGTATTTATAATTCTCTGTGCTCTACACTATAGCTTCAGTGGACTTCTCCCCCTCTTTCTCATTTTTTTCTCTCCAATAATCCTATATGTATACCTATGCAATTTTTAAAATAAGAAAGTTCTTATCTGCATACCTTCTCTCTGGTGGTAGTACCTTTCCAACTTCAAATCAGTGATTGTTTTTCTGTACTTTTTCTTGGCTCTTCCCCCTCTGTTGATTCAATTCTCAATGAACCTTCTTTTTCCAGTGTGCCACCCTCCTCTCTCCACTAGGTGGCAGCATACCCCCCTTCCAATTGAGAGTGCATAGTTTAAAACAAAAAAGACCTGCAGTAAATCCTCTAACCAGTGTCATGCCTTGTGTATTGTATTTATAATACTAAATGCCCTACACTACAGATTCTGTGAACTTTCCACCTCTTTCTCATGTTTTCCCTCCAATAATCCCATACATATACCTTTGCAATTTTTGAAATAAGAATGTTCTGCACTGCGTACCTTCTCCCTGGCTGCAGCACCTTTCCAACTTCAGCTCACTGATTTTTTGGGGATTTTTTTGTGGCTCTTTCTGCTCTGTAGATTAAAGTCTCAATGAACCTTCGTCTTCCAGTGTACCACCCTCCTCTCACTGCTAGGTTGCAGCATACACCCAATGATTGTGAGTTTAAAACAAAAAAGACCTGCAATAAATCCTGTAACCAGCCTCATGCCTTACATTATATTTATAATTCTTTTGCCTTACACAACAGATTCTGTGGACTTTTTCATCTCTTTCTCATGTTTTCCCTCAAATAATCCTATATGTATACCTTTGCATTTTTTGAAATAAGAAAGTTCTAAACTGCATACGTCTCCTTGGCTGTAGCACCTTTCAAACTTCTGGTCAGAGATTGTTTTTCTGGACTTTTTCATGGCACTTCCTGCTCTTATTCAAGTCTAGACAAACCTTCATATTCCAGTGTATCAACCTGTTCTCTTCACTAGATGGCAGCATACACCTATTGATTGTGATTGTAATGTTTAAAAAAAAGACCTGCTGCAAATCCTCTAACCAGCCTTATGTGTTCTAGTTATAATTCTCTCTCCCCTACACTACAGATTCTGTGCACTTTTCCACCTCTTTCTCATTTTGTCCCTCCAGTAATCCCGTATGGTTACCTTTGCAATTTTTGAAATAAGAAAATTCTAAACTGCATACCTTCTCCCTGGCTGTAGCACCTTTCCAACTTCAGACCACTGATTGTTTTTCTGGACTTTTTCTTTGCTCTTCCCACTCTGTAGATTCGAGTCTCGATGAACATTCTTCTTCCAGTGTACCCCCTCCTCTTGCCACTAGGTGGCAGCATACACCCACTGATTGTGACTGTAAAGTATAAAACAAAAAAGACCTGCAGTAAATCCTCTAACCAGCCTCATGCCTTATGTGTAGTATTTATAATTCTCTCTGCCCTACATGACAGATTCTGTAGACTTTACCACCTCTTTCTCATTTTTCCTTAAAATAATAACATATGAATACCTTTGCAATTTTTGAAGTAATAAAGTTCTAAACAGCATACCTTCTCACTGGCTGCAGCACCTTTCCAACCTCAGGTCACTGATTGTTCTTCTGGACTTTTTCTTGGGTCTTCCCACTCTGTAGATTCAAGTCTCAATGAACCTTCTTCTTTCAGTGTACCACCCTCCTCTCGCTGCTAGGTGGCAGCCTATGATTCACCCAATGATTGTGAGTTTAATGTTTAAAACAAAAAAGACCTTCAGCAAATCCTCTAAACAGCCTCATGCCTTACATTATATTTATACTTCTTTTGCCTTACACAACAGATTCTGTGGACTTTTTCATCTCTTTCTCATGTTTTTCCTCAAATAATCCTATATGTATACCTTTGCATTTTTTGAAATAAGAAAGTTCTAAACTGCATACATCTCCTTGGCTGTAGCACCTTTCAAACTTCTGGTCAGGGATTGTTTTTTCATGGCACTTCCTGCTCTTTAGATTCAAGTCTAGACAAACTTATTCCAGTTTATCAACCTCTTCTCTTCACTAGATGGCAGCATACACCTATTGATTGTGATTGTAATGTTTTAAAAAAAAAGATCTGCAGCAAATCGTCTAACCAGCCTTACATGTTCTAGTTATAATTCTCTCTCCTCTACACTACAGATTCTGTGCACTTTTCCACCTCTTTCTCATTTTTTCCCTCCAATAATCCCATATGTTTACCTTTGCAATTTTTGAAATAAGAAAATTCTAAACTGCATAC
Source organism: Protopterus annectens (assembly GCF_019279795.1). Taxonomy (NCBI): domain Eukaryota; kingdom Metazoa; phylum Chordata; order Ceratodontiformes; family Protopteridae; genus Protopterus; species Protopterus annectens. The sequence goes on along the minus strand of NW_025052495.1, from coordinate 4,701 downwards.
CTTCTCACTGGCTATGTCACCTTTCCAACTTCAGACCACTGATTGTTTTTCTGGACTTTTTCTTTGCTCTTCCCACTGACTTTTCTTGCCAATGACTTTGCCATTGAGTCTCAATGAACATTCTTCTTCCAGTGTACCCCCTCCTCTTGCCACTAGGTGGCAGCATACACCCACTGATTGTGACTGTAAAGTTTAAAACAAAAAAGACCTGCAGTAAATCCTCTAACCAGCCTCATACCTTAGGTATTGTAGTTATAATTCTGTCTTACACTACAGATTCTGTGGACTTTTTCACGTCCTTTTCATTTTTCCCTTCAATAATCCTATATGTATATTTTTGCAATTTTTGAAATAAGAAAGTTCTAAACTGCATACCTTCTCCCTGGCTGTAGCACCTTTCCAACATCAGATCAGTGCTTGTTTTTCTGGACATTTTCTTGGCTCTTCCCACTCTGTAGATTCAAGTCTCAATGAACCTTATTTTTCCAGTGTGCCACCCTCCTCTCTCTACTAGGTGGCAGCATACACCCATTGATTGTGACTGTAAAGTTTAAAACAAAAAAGACCTGCAGTAAATCCTCTAACCAGCCTCATGCCTTATGTATTGTATTTATAATTCTTTCTGTCCTACATGACAAATTCTGTAGACTTTGCCACCTCTTTGTCATTTTTCCTTCCAATAATAACATATGAATACCTTTGCAATTTTTGAAATAATAAAGTTCTAAACAGCATACCTTCTCCCCGGCTGTACCACCTTTCCAACTTCAGGGCACTGATTATTTTTCTGGTCTTTGTCTTGGCTCTTCTTGCTATGTAGATTTGAGTCTTGATAAGCCTTCTTCTTGCAGTGTACCACTCTTCTCTCACCACTAGATTGCAGCATACACCCATTGATTGTGACTGTAAAGTTTAAAACAAAAAAGACCTGCAGTAAATCCTTTTAATAGCCTCATGCCTTACATATGGTATTTTGAATTGTGTCTGCCCTACACTACAGATTTGGTGGACCTTTCCACCTATTTCTCATTTTTCCACCTCTTCCTCATTTTTCCTTCCAAAAATCCCATATGTACACATTTGCAATTTTTTAAATTAGAAAGTTCTAAATGGCATATATTCTCCCTGGCTGTAGCACCTTTCCGCCTTCAGGTCACTGATTGTTTTTTGGGACTTTTTTTTGGCTCTTCCTGCTCTATAGATTTGAGTCTTGGTGAACCTTCTTCTTCCAGTGGACCAGCCTCCTCTTGCCACTAGTTAGCAGCATACACCCTTTGATTGTGACTGTAATGTTCAAAACAAAAAAAGACCTGCAGTAAATCCTCTTACCAGTCTCATACCTTACCTACTTTATTTATAATTCTCTCTGCCCTACGCTACACATTCTGTTGACTTTTCCATCTCTTTCTCATTTGTTCCCTACAATAATCCTATTATGTATACCTTTGCAATTTTTGAAATAAGAAAGTTCTAAACTGCATACTTCTTCCTGGCTGTAGCACCTTTCAGACTTCCGGTCAGGGATTGTTTTTCTGTAAAATTTTCTTGGCTCTTCCTGCTCTGTATATTGAAGTTTAGATGAAACTTCTATTCCAGTGTATCACCCTCCTCTCTCCACTAGGTGGCAGCATACACCCATTGATTCTGACTGTAAAATTTAAAACAGAAAAGACCTGCAGTATATCCTCTAACCAGCCTCATGCCTTATGTAATGTATTTAGAATTCTCTCTGTCCTACACTACAGATTCTTTTCCACCTCTTTCTCATTTTCCCTCCTCTAAACCCATAGTTATACCTTTGCAAATTTTGAAATAAGAAAGTTCTAAACTGCATGCCTTCCCCCTTGGCTGTAGCTTCTTTACAACTTCAGGTCAGTCATTGCTTTTCTGGACTTTTTCTTGGCTCTTCCCGCTCTGTGGATTTCACTCTCAATGAACCTTCTTCCAGTGTATGTCTCTCCTCTCACCATGAGGTGGCAGCATGCACCCATTGATTGTGACTGTAGAGTTTAAAAGGAAAAAGACCTGCATTAAATCCTTTAACCAGCCTCATGCCTCACGTATTGTATTTATAATTCTCTCAGCCCTACAATACAGATTCTGTGGATTTTTCCACCTCTTTTTTATTTTTTACTTCCGATAATCCTAGATGAATACCTTTGCAATTTTTGAAATAAGAAAGTTCTACACGGCATACATTCTCCCTGGCAGTAGCACCTTTCGAACTTCAGTTCACTGATTGTTTTTCTGGAGCTTTTTTTGGCTTGTCTCACTCTGAGTTTTGACGAACGTTTTTCTTTCAGTGTATCACCCTCCACTCTCCACGAGGTGGCAGCATATACCAATTGATTGTGATTGTAAAGCTTAAAACAAAAAAGACCTGCAGGAAATCCTCTAAATAGCATCATGCCTTATGTATTGTATTTTTAATTCTCTCTGCCCTACACTACATATTCTGTGGACTTTTCCACCTTCTCATTTTTCCCTCCAATAATCCTATATGTATACCTTTGCAATTTTTGAAATAAGAAAGTTCTACACTGCATACACTCTCTCTGGCAGTAGCAGCTTTCGAACGTCATTTCACTGATTGTTTTTCTGGATGTTTTCTTGGCTCTTCCCGCTTTATAGATTTGAGTCTCGATGAATGTTCTTCTTCCAGTGTACCACCCTCCTCTCACAACTCGGTGGCAGCATAAATCCATCGATTATGATTGTAAAGCTTAAAACAAAAAGACCTGCAGTAAATCCTCTAACCAGCCTCATGCCTTAAGTCTTGTAGTTATAATTCTCTCTGCCCTGCACTACAGATTTTGTGGATTTTTACACCTCTGTCTCATTTTTTCCCTATAATAAACCCATATGTACACCTTTGCAATTTTTGAAATAAGAAAGTTCTAAACTGTATACCTTATCCCTGGCTGTAGTACCTTTCCAACTTCCATTCACTGATTGTTTTTCTGGACTTTTTCTTGGCTCTTCCTGCTCTATAGATTTGAGGCTAGACAAACCTTCTTCTTCTTCTGGTGTACCTCTTTCCTCTCACCACTAGGTGGCAGCATACACTTGTTGATTGTGATGTAAAGTTTAAAACAAAAAAGACCTGCAGTAAATCCTCTAACAACGCTCATGCCTTACGTATTGTATTTATAATTCTCTCTGCCCTACACGACAGATTCTGTCAACTTTGCCACCTCTTTTTCATTTTTTCCCGCCAATAATCCCATATGTATAACTTTGCAATTTTTGAAATAAGAAAGTTCTAAACTGCATATCTTCTCCCTGGCTGTAGCATTTTCAACTTCAGGACACGGCTTCTTTTTCTGGAATTTTCCTTGGCTCTTTCTGCTCTATAGATTTGAGTCTTGATGAACCTTCTTCTTCCAGTGTACCACCATCCTACACAACTAGGGGGCAGCATACACCCACTGATTGTGACTGTAAAGTTTAAAACAAAAAAGAACTTTGTCTAAACAGCCTCATGGCTTATGTATTGTATTTATAATTCTGTCTGCCCTACACTACAGATTTTATGAACTTTTTCTCACTTTTCCCTCCAATTATCCCATATGTATACCTCTGCAATTTTTGAATTAAGAAAGTTCTAAATGGCATACCTTCTCCCTGGCTGTAGTATCTTTCCAACTTCAGGTCACTGATTCTTTTTCTGGACATTTTCTTGACTCTTCCTGATTTGTAGATTTGAGTCTCAACAAACCTTCTTCTTCCAGTGTACCACCCTCCTCTCACCACTAGGTGGCAGCATAAACCCATTGATTCTGACTGTAAAGTTTAAAACAAAAAAGACCTGCAGTAAATCCTCTAACCAGCCTCTTGCCTTACATATTGTATTTATAATTCCCTCTGGCCTAAACTACAGATTCTGAGGACTTTTCCACCTCTTTTTCATTTTTCCCTCCAATAATCCCATACGTATACCTTTGCAATTTTGGAAATAAAGTTCTAAACTGCATACCTTCCCCTGGCTGTAGCACATTTCCAACTTCAAATCACTGAATTTTTTTTCAAGACTTTTTCTTGGCGCTTCCTGCTTTGTAGACTCGAGCCTCAACAAACCTTTTTCTTCCAGTGTACCACCCCCCTCTCGTCACTAGGTGCCAGCATACATGCACTGATTGTGACTGTAAAGTTTAAAACAAAAAAGACATGCAGTAAATCCTCTAACCAGGCTCATGCCTTACGTATTGTATTTATAATTCTCTCTGCCCTACATGCCAGATTCTGTAGACTTTGCCACCTCTTTCTCATTTTTCCCTCCAATAATCCCATATGTATAACATTGCAAGTTTTGAAATAAGAAAGTTATAAACTGCATACCTTCTCCCTGGCTGTAGAACTTTATCACTTCAGGACTCTGATTGTTTTTCTGGACTTTACTTTGGCTCATCCCACTCTATAGATTCGAGTCTCAACGAACCTTCTTCTTCCAGTGTACCACCCTCCTATCACAATAAGGTGGCAGCATACCCCCATTGATTGTGACTTTAAAGTTTAAAACAAAAAAAGTCCTGCAGTAAATCCTCAAACCAGCCTCATGCCTTATGTATTGCATTTATAATTCAAACTGCCTACACTACAGATTCTGTAGACTTTTCCACCTGTTTCTCATTTTTACTTCCAATAATCCCATATGTGTACCTTTTCAGTTTTTGAAATAAGAAAGTTTTAAACTGCATACCT
>NW_025052494.1:0-11327 GCF_019279795.1 Protopterus annectens | reverse complement strand
TCAAGACCAAATGGCATTCTTATATTATCTGAAAAAGTTTTGGCAACTTGCAGTTATGCTTTCAGTTCCTCATCTGATGAGCTATACAGTTTTAAATAATCAATTAAGAGAAGAGAAGTCTTTATGCTTTGTTGTTTTCTAGGAGCCAAATTCTAGCCATGGACTAAGCTGTTATGTAGACAGCTTAAATGGTTAAGGGCAAGGCAGAATAGCAGTCCTGACAAAGAGTCACCCTGGAATACCTCCCTTTGAATTTTTATCAACGGGATAATAATTTGTCCTTTATCAGGCCTTAATTGCAAAGTGGTCTGCCACTGTTTCATGGTCACTGTAATATAGTTGATCAGTGTAGGATGTATATTATACATTTTTAAGCAATCTTTTATCCATGAATGTGGGATACTATCAAATGCTTTTTTATAGTCAATCCACGCCATACTTAGATTCTTCTCCTTTTTACAGTTCTCTGCTATGACTTTATTTAACAACAAATGATCCTTTGTTGCAAATAACTTTTTTTTATTGCTCTTTTGTTCTTCTACCATAATTGTTTTCTTCTAAATAGCTATAAACTGTCAGCATCAGTTCTCATGTACAGTTAATATGTCATCGGAAGGCAAGTTACTGGTCTATAATTTTTAGGGTCGCTTGCAGATTGACTCTTAAGTAGGACTATTGTTTTTCCTGCTGTTAGCCAGGTTCATATCTGTTCGGGCTGCACATATAAACAGTTCTTACTCACAGCTAAATCTTCGTGCAATGATGTTAATCCTTTTAACTGAAAGTTAGGTACTGCATCTGGGCCTGGGGTTTTCCAGTTAGATGCTTTTCTTAACTTTGTTTCAATCTCTCTGGCTGTTACTTCATCCCATTTCATATTCTGTACCTTTAAACTTTTTATTCTTTCTTTTACTTCTTCTATCCATTTAGCGTCTTTGTTATGTTCCACAGGATCTTCATAGATACTTCTCCAAAATTTCTTCTTTTTTTTTTCTTTTTTTGGGGTCTGTCAATTTATTTGACATTGTTTCCCAATTCTCTATAAAACCTTTTTGGTTCATCAATAAATTGCTTGTTTTGTACTTTTCATTTATAGTCACCTGCGTATCTTCTACATTTTTCCGTCTGTGCTGGAATTTTTAGTTTGTTATTTGCGATAGTGCATGATAGATCCTTATCTGTTCTAATATTGCGCATTTCTTTTATCACATCTATAAATTATGCTGTCCATTGAGATCCCTGTGATGTAACAGAGGTAAATAGGATATATTACTGTGCAAATAAATTAATAACAGATAAAGTCTTACCACAAAAAACAGGGCCGTAAGGGAAAGGAATGGTAGAAATCAAGTGCCATCATGGATGTATTGAATAGAAAAAACTGTAAAGCAATTAAGACGAGAACTGTCACTGTTAGAAGAGTATAGAAGTGGGAATGGATCAACAAAAATACTAAGAAAGATAGATTTTTTAAAAGCAATGTGCAGTATCAGTACAGGACAGGTAGCTTACATCCTTCTAAGTTGGGAACTGCTGATTGAGAGCTCAGTGTCTGTTATTCTAAAAGTGTATTAGTTCTGGTTTAAGCACTTGGGCTTCAGGCCAGTTATTTTACATTAAGAAGGATTGCGGTCTGCACTCTTGTGGGAGGAGATGCTGGACTCTGCCCTTCTGAGCAGGGAATTTCTGGTTAAAGGCTTATAGTGCCTGCATATTCTAACTGTTACTTACTGAAATTTGTACACCTTGTTTGCTGTAGCACAGACTAGATCCAAGCCTGCTGAATCTAGCTTTGTTTGTATGCTTGTTGTTGGTTTATTTCCCTGAAATGCTAATTCCACCTAAAACGCGGCCTTTTAGCACTTCTGTGGATCCCTAGTGATATCTGCATTGCTTACTGTATTTCCTTGTTTCACTTGAAAGAAAGTTACTGTTTGTCATTTTTGCATTTAAGTTACCTGTAACACATTGCATTTAAGTTACCTGGCACTTGCTCACTAAAGCAATTATATAAGTCAGCTCTAAAAAATTAAAAGCACTACACCCTCACAAACTCCCCTTGAGTACCTTGTTCCCCATTGGCCATTTTTTTCAATTATAAAGGAATTCCCAATACTATTCTAGCATGTCCAAAGGTCAGTTGTCAATATTCTCTCCGGTCCAGCTGGTGAATCTGGGAATCTTGAGGCAATGTTACAACTGCCTCATGTACACAGACAACCCTCTCCTCCTCCCAACAAATTCCAACACATGTGAGAGATGCAACCATATAGCCAAACTGGAGGCTAAGCTCTCTCAACTCAGTACTGGCGTAACCTGTCAGGAGGAGAAGGAAACCACACTTACTACAATTCCAGTCTCACATAGACCTACCACGACAACAAACCAAACACATAAACATACAAAACATACTCGGAGGCTCTAAATAAAAATCTGCCTAAGCAGCAGAGACCTCAAAGCAGACACCAAGCAGCAGCTACCCCAAAACAAAACCGTGCAACACATAGCTCACAAAGCCAGTGTGCGAACAGTCACAGCCTTTAAGGCTAAACAACACACCTGATACACTTGTAATAGGTGACTCTATAAATCAGGCACACTGATGTCCTGCTCACCAGGCTGAACAAGGAGAAGGTCACGGTGAGCTGCCTGTAGAAGCGCTAGGATCAACCACATAACACAAGCACTCAGGTCACTCCAAGGCAAGTACAAATATGACTCAGTCATTGTCCATGCTGGTGTGAATGACCTGAGGCATACCTCCCTGGACTACATGAAAAGAGACATAGAGGAGCTCTCTGAGCATGTAGCCCAGGCGGTATGACCCTGACCTTGAGTAGCATCTTACCCTCACCAAGAATGATGCCACAATATGAAGACAAGATGATCAATTTCAACAATTGGCTTAAGTGTTGGTGTCATTCAAAGGGGATCAATGCCTGTCAGCCTGGGATGACATGCTTTCGACAATACGATGCTTAGCTAGGGGCTTGCACCTGTCACCCTGGGCTTTGGATATTGGCAAAGGCTCTTGCTACCCCATAGTGCCTTTTAGGCAAGGCTCAAAGACAAACCCACCTCCATAGGTATCACAAGGGATAAGAAACTAAGAGTAATGCTACTCAGCGCCAGAAGTCTAAACCTCAAGATGCACACTCGAAACTCTCCTTAGCATGGAGAACATCGATATCTGTGCAGTAACAGAAACCTGGTTCATGGCTCCCGAGAGCATCCCAGCACTACCAGGTTATACCTCATACCATGCTTTTAGGCCCCAAAACTTGGACCGAACCACAAAGGAGGAGTATCAATATTAGTCAAGATACCCACACCTCAGGTTGGTGGCACAGCACGAAGCATCAGAGACTATCCATGTGCAACTAACTGTAGGTAAAACTGCCTTCCAGTTTATAGCCTGCTACAGACCACCCTCCCAAACACAGGAACCCCACTCGGCCTTCCTGAGAATACTGGAAAATATGAAGGTCTCTCCAAACACCATTATATTGGGCGACTTCAACTACCCAAACATAGACTGGGAGCATTACTCTAGCTCCAACACCTAGCCCAAAGGTTCCTAGAATTTATAAACTCAAATGCTATGGAACAACTTGTTACCACTCCCACAAAGGGAAAACATACTGGACCTGATCATCACCAACATGGGGACACTATGCTCCAGACCAGAAGTGTATCCCTCACTGGTAAGATCAGACCATAAACTAATCTCACTGGATATTCACATCCGACCCCACCCCTGCCCAGAAAACCACAGTGAAAAACTTCTCTAAAGCAAATTTCACACGCCTCAAAACCGAGGCAAAATCCTTCAAAGCCCGGGCCTGTGGAAAATACGGCCCAGACCGCAGAATCCTTTATAAATGCATTCTATGAACACCTTCAGGAATGCATGGATCATCACAATCCCAAATAAAACCAAGACCCAATCCTCCAAAGGCAGGCGTCCTGTCTGGTGGACCCCAGCCATAAACAAACTATACAATAGAAGGAGGAAGCTACTACATGATAGAGCAAAATCCCAAAAGGGAAGGCATCTCTGATCAGTATTAGCAAAAACTCACGGGCACTCATAAAATCGTCTAAGGCCAGCTTGAGAGAAAAATTGCACAGGACACTAAGGATAATCACAAGGCTTTCTTTAGTTATGTTAGGAACCTGGGTGGGAATTCCCAGATATGCTCAGAATTAGTCAAAATGACAAAAAATACACGAGCCCACAGACATTGCCAACATCCTAGCTGACAGGTTCAGTGCAAACTTCTCCCCTCCTCCCACCAAAGGGCAAATATCTATCCCAACAGAGTGCTGCCCCTGACATCTCAGATGCTCAGGTAAGAGCCCTCTCCAAAGCAAAAAACACAGCATCAATGGGACCAGATGGTGTCCGGGCTGCGTCCTACATGAACTCAAGAAGAGCTAAACCCAAACATAAAACTACTGTTCAATCTTAGCCTTACTACAGGATATGTACCCAAAGAGTGGCGTGCAGCAACAGTGGTCCCTCTCCACAAGGTGGTGCCTCAACGGATCCTGGAAACTATAAGCCCCATAAGCCTGACTAGCTTGGTCTGCAAAGCTATGGAAAGGATCATCATGGACCTCATAAATTAAGATATTGAGGACCTACAGACACTGGATCCTAATCAGTTTGGCTTTGTTAAGGGCAGATCCTGCCTCTTAAACCTGGTTGATTTCTTTGAAACAGTCAACAAGGCCATTGACGAGGGGAAGGTGGTCCACACAGCCTACCTGGACCTCACAAAAGCCTTCGATACAATACCCCACTCAGGCATTATAGATAAGCTCACCAGCTTAAATATAAACCCCTATGTCACTAGATGGGTTGCAAACTGGCTCAAGGACAGAACTCACATGGTTAGAATTGCTGGAGCCATGTCAGACTCCAAACCAGTTACAAGTGGCATCTCACAAGGCTCAGTCCTGGGACCTCTCTTGTTCTGTATATATTTCTCGGTGGTACAGGTCAACATGGAAGGACTGTGGCTGACCAAGTTCGCAGATGACTGCAAACTGGGCACCATAATCAACTCTCCAGCCGACACAAGCATCCTCCAAAAGGGCCTCATAGAAACAGACAACTGGTGCCAGAGCCATGGCCTCAAGCTAAGCCAAAAGTGTATAGTCATCCCCTTTGGCAAAAACAAAGTGCCCACAAATTACCACATAGGTGGTAATCCATTAAGTACAGAAGAAGTCATTAGGGACCTGGGGACCCAAGTTGATAGCAATCTCTCATTTGACAACCACGTGGCCAAAGTGGTTAGAAAAACATTTTATATAGCCCACCTAATCATGAAGGGATTCACATCTAGATCAGGGGAGGTCATCGTGCCTCTTTACTCATCCCTCATCAGGCCCATAATTGAGTACAATGCCTTTTGGGATGTACCTTACCAGACACCTGCAGCAACTGGAAAGACCCCAAAAGTACCTCACCAAGAGGATCAAAGGGCTCAAACAGATGCCATATGCTGCCGGTTAAAGAAACTCCAGCTCTACTCAGTGGCATACCGCCTGCTAAGAGACGATCTGTGCCTGGCGTATAAAGCCATGTCCAACCGGAATTAATGGACATGCTGCACCTCAGAAAATCCAAATCCCATCGAGCTACGCTCGAGAGACTTGAACCTCAGCACTGAAATAAATAGGACATGCTGGAGGGACAGATTCATAACCCAGAGGCTCCCTTCACTCTCGAATAAAATCCCAGTCCAGGTTAGGCAGAGTCCCACATTGACTCTCTTCAAGAGGAATCTTGATGAGTGGATGGGAGATCGTAGGTTTACCCCAGCTATCACTTCTGTGTCACTGTTAGACAGAGGCACAGTATACTAACCTCAAAAAAAGGCATAGCAAAATTAATTTAAAATGGGTGGCAAAAGCCAAACACACTCTGGCTAGGCTTATAAATGCCCTAGGGCAGATAGCCTAGTATGAACCTATGAACCTATGAACCTATGAACCTTTTGTGCACCATCACAAATAATAAACTAAAAATATCAGCATAGACAGAAAAACTAAGAAGATATGCAGATAAAAATTAAAGGAAAAGTAAAAATAAGTAATTTATTCATGACCCAAAAAGGTTTTATAGAGAACTGGGAAACAGGTAAAAGGATATCCAAATAGGTGGTGCAAAAAGGTGCTCTAAATAAAAGAAAGTAAATAAGAAAAGCACCAATGTTGCGAGTCCACAAAAATATTTAATGAATTATAAAAATAAAAAAAGATGTTAAGCGCTTTCATCAACAAGTATGACTTCTTCAGAACAAAGAAACAGTTAAATAGACAAGTTTAAATACACATTGCCAGTTGGTCATTGGTTCTAATCCAACCAATACAACCAATAAAAGTTCACTAATCATGAATATATAAATAATAAAACCAGAATATTAGTTACAAAGTTAAAATTTTGACTCAAAACCATATTGAGCACAAAAATAATGTATATACTATTAATGCAACAGTCTGCTGCATTATAAACACAATGTTATTTTGTAACTTAACTTAGAAAATTCCTACAGTAAATGAAAATATTATTAAACTGAATCTGCCTTCTCCTTGAGAATAGGCATTATGGTTATATGTTCATTTAGTCCTGGTGGAAAATCTGTGGGTAGTCTCAACTGCCACAGAAGCTCTTTTTTGTGTAATACATTTTGTCAATCTCCACCTCTCACTTCAACAGTTACAAATTCAAGAATAGCAAACTTAAAACATGTAAAATTATTGCATGAAATACTATGCCTATATAGGGCGTTGGTATCTTTCTTGTTTTTGATATCATAAAGATGCTCATATATCCTGTTCTTGAGAATTCTCTCTGTCTTTCCCACATAAAAAGAAAGACAGGTGTTACACCTAGCTATATATATATATATATATATATATATATATATATATATATATATATATATATATACCAACCTATTAGAACAACAATTGCCTCTTTTCAAAAAAAATGACTTTTATTGTGATTGTCAATGGCAATAGAACTGTCTTGTAGTATATAACAGCAATAGGAACACCTGCCACAATGTTTACTTCCACCTTTTCTATCTTGCATATTCATAGAACTGTTGCCTGTCTCTAACAATAGTTTGATATTAGGCCCTACTTTAGTAGAAAATATGGGTTTTTCACCCAATATTCGGAATATCTCACTATTAGTTTTAAAGATGTTCCAATTTTTTGTCAATATTCCCTTCATCTGGGAGTACAGGGGACTGTATTGTATTACACAAGCCTGTTGGAAACTGGGGTGAAACTGAACTTCTGAGTCATTTACTATATTATTAGTATTCTCCCTACCAGTACCCAAAAGAGGAATGTATATTTCTTGCCACATTATTATGTCTTTCAGTATACAGTCCTTCTGCAATCAGTATGTCACAACCAGCAATGAGGTGTGCAACTGTTTCCAATTCTCTTTTGGAAAACCTACATTTGTCTGTTTCTCCCACATGTTCAATGGACTTTGTAAACCAGTGTACATAGCCAACTGTCTTGTGCCACCAATATTAACCTTTCATGTCTTGGTTTGAATTCACCTCGCCTTAACCATTTATGCATTCATTCCTGATCAACATGAGGTTCTTCCAGAAGTTTTCTATACTTGCAACTATATTTATGCATTTTCCACATTTCTTGCCTTCTCATCTGGTCTTTCACCTTATATTCTTTTATTTGTTTTTTTGGCACATTCAGTTGCTGCCTGGTTTTTATCTACTTCTGGTTTGATTTCCATTCATGCTTGATGCTGATAGGCTTCTACTACATTAAGCACAGAAGTCATCTTAGATTTATTCTCTTCATGTTTCAAAACTTTCACTATGTTTGGGTCTTGTGAGGTCAGCAGATATGTGTGGAGTCCCACAATTGCAGATCTATACATGTAATCGATTTCAAAGAGGCCCATCCCTCTTTCAGAACATTGAATATATAATCTTGGTATTCACTGATTTTTATAAATCATATGGTGAGCATGAAGCATCCTTCTTGTTTTCCTGTCTAATCTATCCAACAAGTTTTGGGGCCAGTCAGTCACTCCAAAACTGTAAGTTAAGACAGGAAGATGAATTGGTTTATAGCTTGGATTTTGTTCCTGCATGTCAGTGCTGTTTTCAGGATTAATTTAAGTCTTCTGAAATATTCCTTACTAAGTTTTATTCACATTTGTTCATGTTTTATTGTTGATCCTTCATCAATTACCAAATATTTATGCACTCCTCCTTGCTCAAATTCTTTTATATCACATTCTTCTCCCAAACTGATGTTTTACTGGTATTGCAGTTTTCCTGCTTTAATGGTTGCTTTTGCATATCTATCAAGAACAAATGGCATTCTTATATTATCTGAAAAAGTTTTGACAACTTGCAGTTATGCTTTCAGTTCCTCATCTGATGAGCTATACAGTTTTAAATCACCAATTAAGAGAAGAGAAGTCTTTACACTTTGTTGTTTTCTAGGAGCCAAATTCTAGCCATGGTCTAAGCTGTTATGTAGACAGCTTAAATGGTTAAGGGCAAGGCAGAATAGCAGTGCTGACAAAGAGTCACCCTGGAATACCTCCCTTTGAATTTTTATCAATGGGATAATAATTTGTCCTTTATCAGGCCTTAATTGCAAAGTGGTCTGCCACTGTTTCATGGTCACTGTAATATAGTTGATCAGTGTAGGATGTATATTATACATTTTTAAGCAATCTTTTTTCCATGAATGTGGGATACTATCAAATGCTTTTTTATAGTCAATCCATGCCATACTTAGATTCTTCTCCTTTTTACAGTTCTCCACTATGACTTTATTTAACAACAAATGATCCTTTGTTCCAAATAACTTTCTTTTATTGCTCTTTTGTTCTTCTGCCATAATTGAGTTTTCTTCTAAATAGCTATAAACTGTGTCAGCATCAGTTCTCATGCACAGTTAATATGTCATCGGAAGGCAAGTTACTGGTCTATAATTTTTAGGGTAGCTTGCAGATTGACTCTTAAGTAGGAGTATTGTTTTTCATGTTGTTAGCCAGGTTCATATCTCTTCAGGCTGCGCATATAAATAGTTCTTTCTCATAGCTAAATCTTCGTGCAATGATGTTAATGCTTTTAACCAAAAGTTAGGTACTGCATCTGGGCCTGGGGTTTTCCAATTAGATGCTTTTCTTAACTTTGTTTCAATCTCTCTGGCTGTTACTTCATCCCATTTCATATTCTGTACCTTTAAACTTCTTATTCTTTCTTTTACTTCTTCTATCCATTTAGCATCTTTGTTATGTTCCACAGGATCCTCATAGATACTTCTCGAAAATGTCTTCTTTTTTTTTTTCTTTTTTCGGGGTCGGTCAATTTATTTGACCTTGTTTCCCAATTCTCTGTAAAACCTTTTTGGTTCATCAATAAATTGCTTATTTTGTACTTTTCCTTTATAGCCACCTGTGTATCTTGTACATTTTTCCGTCTGTGCTGGAATTTTTAGTTTGTTATTTGCGATAGTGCATGATAGATCCTTATCTGTTCTAATATTGCGCATTTCTTTTATCACATCTATAAATTATGCTGTCCATTGAGATTCATGTGATGTAACAGAGGTAAATAGGATATATTACTGTGCAGATAAATTAATAACAGATAAAGTCTTACCACAAAAAATAGGGCAGTAAGGGAAAGGAATGGTAGAAATCAAGTGCCATCATGGAAGTATTGAATAGAAAAAACTGTAAAGCAATTAAGATGAGAACTGTCACTGTTAGAAGAGTATAGAAGTGGGAATGGATCAACAAAAATACTAAGAAAGATAGGTTTTTTAAAAGCAATGTGCAGTATCAGAACAGATCAGGATCTATTGTGCACCATCACAAGTAATAAACTAAAAATATCAGCATAGGCAGAAAAACTAAGAAGATATGCAGATAAAAATTAAAGGAAAAGTAAAAATAAGTAATTTATTCATGACCCAAAAAGGTTTTATAGAGAATTGGGAAACAGGTAAAAGGAATTAAAACCTCACTGAAAAAAGAAGAAATAGAAACATTTTGGAGAAATATCTATGAAGATTCTGTCGAAAATGACAAATATGCTAAATGGATAGAAGAAGTAAAAGAAAGAATAAGAAGTTCAACTGTACAGGATGTGAAATGGGATGAAGTAACAGCCAGAGAGATTGAAACATAGTTAAGAAAAGCTCCTAACTGGAAAACTCCAGGCCCAGATGCAGTACCTAACGTCTGGCTAAAAACATTTACATCTTTACATGAAGATTTAGCCATGAGAAAGAAATATTTATATGAGCACCCTGGACAGACACCAGCCTGGTTAACAACAGGAAAAACAAAGGGGCACAGGAAACTAACATCCGGCAAAAGGACGACTGGGAATATTCTTGGGCTAGGCTTGTGTTGGCTCTAGGGCCATTAGCCTAGTACTCACCTATGAATCTACTTAGTGAATCCTCAAGCTACTGTAAAACTATAGACCAATAGCCTTCCTTCCGATGACGTATAAACTACAAACTGGAATTGATGCCAAGAGTTTATAGTCATTTAGAAGAAAACTCAATCATGGCAGTAAAACAAAAGGTTAACAAAAGAAAGTCATATGGAATGAAGGATCATTTTATAGGTTCATAGGTTCATAGGTAGGTACTAGGCTATCTGCCTGAGGGCATTTATAAGCCTAGTCAGAGTGTGCTGGCTTTTGCCACCCCATTGATTAATTAACTGATCCTCTGTTAAGCAGAGCCAATGAAGTGATCCCAGGGGTGTATTTTCTGTTACCCATCCACTCGTCAAGGTTTCTCTTGAAGAGTGTTAGTGAGGGGCTGTGCCTGATGTAATTTGGAATTTTGTTCCAAAGCATGGGGAGTCTCTGTGACAGAAATCTATTCCTCCAGCATGTTCTATTTATTGTTGTGGCGAGGTTTAGCTCACTAGAGCGCGTGGCTCGCAGTGACTTGGATTTCTTTAGGTGGAGCATGTCCATCAATTCTGAGTTGGACATGGCTTTGTAAGTCAGGCAGAGATCACCTCTGAGTAAGCGATATGCCACTGAGTACAGCCGGAGTTTTTTCAGTCGGGCTGCAGAGGACATATGTTTGAGGCCAGTAATCCTCTTGGTAAGGTACTTTCGTGGTCTTTCCAGCTGTTGGAAGTATCTTGTGAAGTACTTCCCAAATAGGGTATTATACTCTATGATGGGCCTAATGAGTGACAAGTAGAGGGGCACTATAACCTCTTTATTTCTAGATGTGAACTTTTTAGTAATTAGATTGACCACATAGAAGGATTTCCT
>NW_025052493.1:0-11049 GCF_019279795.1 Protopterus annectens | reverse complement strand
GTTTTTGGTACTGTTAATTGTTGCTTAGATCTCGGTTGAAACTGTTGTCTCCCTGTTCTGAGAGATTGCTTTTCAATCTATCTGCAGGTGTACAGAGTGGAGTATTTTTTTTTTGGTTTTAGAGTTTGTACTGTTAATTGTTGCTTAGATCTCCGTTGAAACTGTTTTGTGGTACCCCCCCTTATTTTCTGCCATGTCTTCAGTTGGTATAACTGTATTTTACAGCTTGTTTAGACCTGTTAGTAACATCCAGCATTTAATTGCTGGAACCTGTGTTCTGAGAGACTGCCTTCCAATCTATCTGCAAATATACAGAGCTGAGTATATTTTTTTGGTTTTAGAGTTTGTACTGTTAATTGTTGCTTAGATCTCCATTGAAACTGTTTTGTCCAACCTCCCCCTATTTTCTGCCGTGTCTTCAGTTGGTATAACTGTTTTTTACAGCTTGTGTGTTGTCTACCTCAAGGGCCAGTTACATAAAATTAGACCTGTTAGTAACAGCCTGCATATTACTGTTGGAACCTGTGTTCTGAGAGACTGCCTACCAATCTGTCTGCAAATATACAGAGCTGAGTATATATTTTTTTGGTTTTAGGGTTTGTGCAGTTAATTGTTCCTTAGATCTCTGTTGAAACTGTTGTCTGTTTGTTCTGAGAGACTGCTATCCAATCTATCTGCAAGTATACAGAGCTGAGTATTTTTTTTTGTTTTAGAGTTTGTACTGTTAATTGTTGCTTAGATCTGTTTTGAAACTTTTTTGTCCCACCTCCCCCTTTTTTGTGCCATGTCTTCAGTTGGTATAAGTGTTTTTTACAGCTTGTGTGTTGCCTAACTCAAGGATCACTTGCATAAAATTAGACCTGTTAGTAACAGCCAGGATTTAATTGGTGGAACTTGTGTTCTGAGAGACTGCCTTCCAGTCTATCTGCAAATATACAGAGCTGAGTATATTTTTTTGGTATTAGTGTTTGTACTGTTAATTGTTGCTTAGATCTCTTATGAAACTGTTTTGTCCCACTTCCCCCTATTTTTGCCATGTCTTCATTTGGTATAACTGTTTTCTATACTTGTGTGCTATCTAACTCAAGGATCACTTGCATAAAATCAGACCTGTTAGTAGTAGCCTTATTTAATTGCTGGAACCTGTGTTCTGAGAGAATGCCTTCCAATCTATCTGCACATATACAGAGCTGAGTATATATTTTTTTGGTTTTACAATTTGTACTTTTAATTGCTGCTTAGATCTCAGTTGAAACTGTCTCCCTATTTTGAGAGACTGATTTCCAATCTATCTGCAAATATACAGAGCTGAATATATTTTTTGGTTTTAGAGTTTGTACTGTTAATTGTTGCTTAGATCTCCGTTGAAACTGTTTTGTCCAGCCTCCCCTATTTTCTGCCGTGTATTCAGTTGGCATAACTGGTTTTTACAGCTTGTGTGTTATCTAACTCAAGGACCAGTTGCATAAAATTAGACCTGTTTGTAACAGCCTGCATTTAATTGCTGGAATCTGTGTTCTGAGAGACTGCCTTCCAGTCTATCTGCAAATATACAAAGTGGAATGTATTTTTTTTTGGTTTTAGAGTTTGTACTTTTAATTGTTGCTTAGTTCTCTGTTGAAACTGTTTTTTCCCTCCTCCCCCTATTTTCTGCGATGTCTTCAGTTGGTATAACTGTTTTTTACAACTTGTGTGTTATCTAACTGAAGGATCTCTTGCATAAAATTAGACCTGTTAGCAACAACCTGCATTTAATTGCTGGAACTTGTGTTCTGAGAGACTGCCTTCCACTTTTTCTGCAAATATACAGAGCTGAGTATATTTTTTTGGTTTTAGACTTTGTACTGTTAATTGTTGCTTAGATCTTCATTGAAACTGTTTTGTCCAACCTCCCACTATTTTCTGCCGTGTCTTCAGTTGGTATAACTGTTTTTTACAGCTTATGTATTATCTAACTCTAGGACCAGTTGCATAAAATTAGACCTGTTAGTAAAAGCCTGCATTTAATTTCTGGAACCTGTGTTCTGAGAAACTGCCTTCCAATCTATCTGCAAATATACAGAGCTGAGTATATATTTTTTGTTTTAGAGTTTGTAGTGTTAATTGTTGCTTAGATCTTCATTGAAACTGTTTTGTCCAACCTCCCCCTATTTTCTGCCGTGTCCTCAGTTGGTATAGCTGTTTTTTACAGGTTGTGTGTTATCTAACTCAAGGACCACTTGCATAAAATTAGACCTGTTAGTAACAGCCTGCAGTTAATTGCTGGAACCTGTGTTCTAAGAGACTGCCTTCCAATCTGTCTGTAAATATACAGAACTGAGTATATTTTTTTGGTTTTAGAATTTGTACTGTTAATTGTTGCTTAGATCTTTGTTGAAACTGTTGTCTCACTGTTCTGAGAGATGTCTCCCTGTTCTGAGAGAGTGCTTTCCAATCTATCTGCAAATATACAGAGCTGAGTATTTTTTTGGTTTTAGAATTTGTACTGTTAATTATTGCTTAAATCTCTTTTGAAACTGTTTTGTCCCACCTCCCCCTATTTTCTGCGATGTCTTCAGTTGGTATAACTGTTTTTTACAGCTTGTGTGTTACCTAACTCAAGGATCACTTGCATAAAACTAGACCTGTTAGTAACAGCCTGCATTTATTTGCTGGAATCTGTGTTCTGAGAGTCTTCCAATCTATCTGCAAATATACAGAGCTTAGTATAATGTTTTGGTTTTAGAGTTTGTACTGTTAATTGTTGCTTAGATCTCAGTTGAAACTGTTTTGTTCAACCTCCCCTATTTTCTGCCTTGTGTTCAGTTGGTATAACTGGATTTTACAGCTTGTGTGTTATCTAACTCAAGGACCACTTGCATAAAATTAGACCTGTTAGTAACAGCCTGCTTTGGATGCTGGAACCTGTGTTCTGAGAGACTGCCTTCCAATCTCTCAGCAAATATACAGAGCTGAGTATATATGTTTTTGGTTTTAGAGTTTGTACTGTTAATTGTTGCTTAAATCTTTGTTAAACTGTTGTCTCCCTGTTCTGAGAGACTGCTTTCCAATCTATCTGAAGATATATAGAGCTGAGTATACTTTTTTGGTTTTAGAGTTTGTACTGTTAATTGTTGCTTAGATCTCTGTTGAAACTGTTGACTCCCTGTTCTGAGAGAGTGCTTTCCAATTTAACTGCAAATATACAGAGCTGAGTATATTTTTTGGTTTTAGAGTTTGTACTGTTAATTGTTGCTTAGATCTCGGTTGAAAATGTTTTGTTCAGCCTCCCCCTATTTTCTGCCGTGTCCTCAGTTGGTATAACTGGTTTTTACAGCTTGTGTGTTATCTAACTCAAGGACCACTTGCATAAAATTAGACCTGTTAGTAACAGCCTGCATTTAATTGCTGGAACCTGTGTTCTGAGAGACTGTTTTCCAATCTATCTGCAAATATACAGAGCTGAGTATATTTTTTGTTTTAGAGTTTGTACTGTTAATTGTTGCTTAGATCTCTGTTGAACCTGTTGTCTCCCTGTTCTGAGAGACTCTTTTCCAATCTATCAGCAAATGTACATAGATGAGTATAGATGTGAGAGTGTTCAATCTCGCCGTTTGTTCTTACACATGGGTTCGGAGCCTATCCTCGGCTCCGAGTCGGCCACATAGCAAAGCTCTGAATCTCAGAGAAGCTCAAGACCAGCCCATATCCCACAATCCTCCATGCCATTACTCAGATCTAGTTTGCCGCTGCAACAGATCGGATCGAGGAGAGCTCGAACCAGAAAAAAAATTGATAATTGGTTACAGTTTCCAGATAAGCTGCTTATTTTTTTGCTCAAATAAGCTTATATTTCTTAGTTTTATATAGAAGTGCTGTGTGTGTGTGTTTATTATCATATATATCCCCTTTTATTCTTCAGGCACCTGTTTGTGGCCTAACCCTTTTTTCTCTAGGTGTGGTTTGTGAGTGTCTTTTTTTATATATACTTATATAGGGTTTTTCTAGACATATATATATATATATATATATATATATATATATATATATATATATATATGAATTAGCGATTAATAATTGTTCTTCTCTTAGTATCTGCCTAATGAATTGTTTTTTACCTTTAGTCATGTCGGAAAAAGCTAAATCTGGCTTTAAGAGATGTCAGTGTGGGCAGAAAATGTCCATTACTGACAATCACGCTTCCTGCATTTACTGTCTTGGCCCTCTCCGCCTTCAAGAGGATTTTTCTATTTGTCATTCCTTTAGCGGGAGGGTCATGACAGATAGACGCAGGAAGCTTATAGACAGAGGATTACTTAAGCCTGCCTTTCAAGCGGCTTTGGACAAGTTGGATCAGGCTTCTAAATCCTCGAAGGGGTTGAAGATGTTGGAGCCCATGTCATCGGCTCCGAGTTCATCTTCTAGGGTTTGTTCACCGGTTCCACAGACCTCGGGGCTGAGCATCAAATGTTTATCTTTCACTGAGCCCCAGGTCTTGGAACCGGTGTCGGAGCTGCCACCACCATCCATTCTTCGGTCGGTGCCATCTTTGGCTCCTTCGACCCGTTCTTCCAGACCGTTATCTGAGACAGATGTGGATCGTGTCGTGCAGAAACCCATGGAAAACATGGCCCTTTCCAAGTTGATTGCAGTTTCCTCCCAGTTGGTGTCGAAACTAGAAGGCCTCCCCATATCTCCAACGGGCCCTCCTTCAAGACCCATCCAGATCTTGGAGCCGGGAAAAGATGACCTGATGATAGTGGAGCCCTCGGTGCCGAAACCATCCATTGCATGATTGACACCATTGACTTCGACTTCTTTGGAACCGGTAGGGGAGTCGCGGAGCCGACGGTCTCTCCTCGGTTTTGGGACCGAGTCTCGTACCGACATGTCGGTGCTGACTCTCCCTCTCGGGGCCTCGGCACAGACTGGCTCGGCTCCGTCCTCGGGGTCGGAGCCCACGGCCCCTGCGTCTGGGATGCTCCCATGTTCTTTGCAACTGGGGGAGTCCTCGGCCTGGGGTTCGGGGGCTTTTGACCTTATGAGGAAAGCATTGTCTGCACAGACAACCACTTCATCAGGGGAATCTCCTCCTTCCCCAAAAGGGCCGCTTTCTGTTTCTGCTCCCACGACCCATCCAAAGCGTAGAGCCCCATTCCCTCAGCCACCCCAAGAGGGTTCCCCCTGTTCCTTGGAGGCCTCACCAGAAGCCCCCTCTGATGAGGTCCTGAGGAAACGGTTGTGCAAGAGGAGGCACATAGATTCCCCACAGGAATCTCTAACGTCTGACACTGACTTGGATGAGGCAGAGGGGTCCCCCAAGTCACCCTCTGAGGATGTGTCATTTGCAGACATCCTGGAGATCTTGAAACAGAGGGGTGATTGGCAATCCCTAGCTCCCACTGAGGAAGAGTCAGTGCTGCTGAAGGCTTTTGGGGCTCAACCTTCTACCTCCTGGGTGATTCTGCCCTTCGATGAATTAATGGAATTGATTGCTCGAAGGGCATGGGAGGCACCTGACACAGTGGAACCAGTCCCTAGGAAACCAAACAAGTTTATCACCGCCCCCCAGGATAAAACTTATCTCACCAAGGGAGTTCCGGTTGACGTTATGGTGGTGGCGGTAGCCACAAAAAAGGAGATGTCTGAGTCTTCCTCATCTGTTCATCCTCCTAATAAGGACTCTAGGACTATGGACAGATATAGGAAGCGCGTTTTTAGTTCAGCGACTTTTTCCATGCGTTCGCTAAACTATTTGACTCATTTCACACGTCTACAGAGGGATCTCATCAAGGAGCTGACAGATACCCTCCAGGGTAACACAGATGCTGCTGTTTCAGATAAGGTAACAGCACAACTTAACACCCTTACCTCCATCGTAAACTCATCCATGAGGCTCATCTCATATGCAGCCGAAGGATCGAGTAGAGCTGCAGCGTCAGCGATTGCTCTTCGAAGACAATCCTGGATGCGGCTGTGCTCCTTTGCGGAAGCCTTCAAGTCTTCCTTTGCCAATGCCCCTTTTGATGGTGCCACACTCTTCGGGCCCAAGGTTAAGGAGACTCTGATTCAGTGTGAGCAAGAGGGAAAGACCCTGTCTGCTGTCGGGGTCAGTTTTTCCGCTCCTACTAGACTGTACCCCAAAGGGCAATGAGGCAGGAAAATGTGGTTCCATAAGAATCAGGGATCTTTCCAAGCCACACAGAGTGATACCCCCTCCAGAGGCAGAGGGGGGTAGAAATGGAAGACGCCGCCCCGGCGGCAGAGGGGGTCCGCATAACCAAGGCGACAGGGATTCTGTTCCTGGGAAGCCTTTCCAGCACTCCTGAAGGGAGGCCCGGCTGTCCTGCTCTGGAGGCAGTCGGGGGTCACTTGGCTTTATACCCACTGGCCTGGCTAAATATTACTTTGGATTCCTGGGTAAAAAGCATTATAACCAGAGGATACAAAATCCCCTTCACATCAACTCCACCTCTACAAAGAAGGTTTCCAGATGTGCCACCCCATCTGCGAAGCCCAGCAGCTGTAGAAATTTCAAAGCTGCTCGAAAACAGAGTCATCCAACCAGTCCCAGCGGACCAAAGAGGATCCGGAACTTACTCAAGGTTCTTTTTAGTTCCAAAAAAGACAGGGGACTGGAGACCAATCTTAGATCTCAGCAATCTCAACACCTTCGTGAAGAAGGAAAAATTCTGGATGGTCACGCTTCAATCGATCCTTCCATTCTTACAGAAGGACGATTGGATGTGCTCTATAGATCTCAAAGATGCGTACTACCACATCAAAATGGCCAGACCGTCCAGA
This sequence comes from Protopterus annectens, assembly GCF_019279795.1. Taxonomy (NCBI): domain Eukaryota; kingdom Metazoa; phylum Chordata; order Ceratodontiformes; family Protopteridae; genus Protopterus; species Protopterus annectens. The sequence goes on along the minus strand of NW_025052493.1, from coordinate 4,266 downwards.
GATCACCTGCGCTTCCGGCTGGGAGCCAGTCACTTTCAGTTTCGAGCTCTGCCCTTTGGACTCACCTCAGCCCCCAGGATATTCACCAAATGCATGGCAGTAGTTGCGTCTCACTTGGGACGACAAGGATTCCAGGTGTTTCCCTATCTGGACGACTGGCTCCTCAGCGCCACCACCGAGCGTCGCCTATTGCAAGCCAGAGACTACACAGTCGACCTTTGTTCCCACCTAGGGATTTCGATAAACTTCGAAAAGTCTTGCTTATCGCCCTCACAGCGTATTTCATTCATCAGAGCAGACCTAGATACACGATTAACACTGCTAAAGCTCCCTCCAATAAGGGCGTCAACCCTCAAACAGCAGGTTCTTCTTCTACTAGAGAGCAAGAAAGCCCCGCCCAAACTGGTGTTGAAAGTTTTGGGACTAATGGCAGCGTCACTAATCGCAGTTCCTATGGGAAGATTACACATGAGGATCCTACAATGGCTGCTCTTCACGCAGTGGTCGTTCCAACACTTACCCCTAGCGCACGAGATTCTGATAACAGACTCTTGCAGATGGGACCTCTCATGGTGGGTGTACAATCAGAACCTCACTATGGGTCGTCTGTTTGTTCTACCCAGTCCAACGGCCACAATAACCACGGACGCTTCCCTGATAGGGTGGGGGGGGCCTTTTTCAGGGAAGAACAGTCCATGGGGAGTGGTCCAACATGGAGTACACTCTACACATAAATGTTCTGGAGCTGAGGGTGGTGTTCCTAGCGTTGCAACATTTCCAAGCCCTCTTACCTCTAGGAACAGTAGCAGTTCAGACGGACAACATGTCTGTGGTCTGGTACATAAACAAGCAAGGGGGAACCAGGTCTTACCCGTTATGCAGAGAGGCCATGAGAATTTGGCAATGGGCAGAGTCCACGGGTCGCTTTCTGATAGCAACGCACATCCTAGGGTCATCCAATGTCATTGCAGACAGGTTGAGCAGAGCCATCCTGTTACCTCACAAGTGATCCCTCAATCCACAGATGGCGGAAAAGATCTTCCGCAATTGGGGCCAGCCTTGCTGCGATCTATTTGCTTCCCCGTTGAATGCAAAATGCAGAAGCTACTTTGCCCTTCTACCCCCTCTGGGATGTCCCCAGGGCACTGATACACGATTGGCCCCCGGGTCTCCTATACGCATTTCCACCTACTCCCTTGATTCCCAGATTTCTACAGAAAGCCAGGAACCTGGAAAGGACAATAATACTCATAGACCCATTCTGGCCTCGGCAGATATGATTCCCCTTTCTTCGAGCCTATCAAATAGAGGAACCGTGGATTCTGGACCCAGTACCAGATCTACTGACCCATTTGTCGGGAGTTCCTCACCCGTCTCTTCAGTCCCTTAAACTGGCAGCTTGGCTGCTGCGCTTCCCTGCCTAGCCAGGTCTGATTTACTCTCTCCGGCAGTTCAACACATTCTGGTTGCTTCTCATAAAGCTTCCACTACTAAACTTTACAGGAGTAAGTGGAAACGCTTTGTGTACTGGGCGTCTAGCCAACACTTAGACCCCCTGGTAGCTCCTCTACATAAAGTGTTGGAATTCTTATCTATACTCTTTCATGAAGGAGCTTCTACTTCCACACTAAGAGTACAGTTGGCGGCCATATCGAACTTCCATATTTGTGAGGAAGGTTCTCCCATTATGTCTCACAGGCTTTGTAAGGCCTTTATGAAAGGATCCTTCCATCTTAGACCGCCCGTCAGAAAACCTTTCTTTCCATGGAGCTTGAATTTGTTACTATCGCAACTCATGCTGCCACCCTTTGAACCTGCTTTGTCCTGCCTCTTAAAGTTCTTATCGTGGAAGACACTGTTCCTCGTCGCGGTGACTTCGGCTCGTAGAGTGTCTGAGTTGCAAGCATTATCGGTCAGACCACCTTACTTGATATTCCATCCAGATAGAGTCTCTTTGCGTACAAATCCATCTTTCCTACCAAAGGTATGTTCAGTTACGAATATTAACCACTCTATAGAACTCCCTACCTTTTTCAAGAATCATACTAACAAATTGGAGTATATGCTGCACAAGTTGGATGTTCACAGGCAATTAAGATTTTATTTGGATAGGACCAAAGCTTACAGGAAGACAGATCAGCTCTTCGTCGCGTTTGCAGACAATAAAAAGGGCATGGCAATTACGAAACATACATTATCTAAATGGCTTGCTGATTGTATAGCCTTTGTATACTCTAAATCAAATCAGTCCTTACCCACCAAACCTAAGGCCCATTCTACCAGATCCGTCTCCACTTCCTTGGCTCATGCAGCTTGCTTGCCTTTGGGCACTATTTGTGCAGCAGCCACGTGGTCTAAGCCACATACTTTCATCACTCATTACAGAGTGGACAAAGTCTCCAAAGACAGGACATCTTTTGGTTCCACTGTGCTTAGGAACATTCTTCCATAAGTCACTCGGGGTGATGGAGCTAGGGACGCTACCTGTGTAAGAACAAACGGCGACATGGAACACTCTCACATAAAGAAGTCATGTCCTTACCATAACGTTCCATGTGGAGTGTTCATCTCGCCTTTGTTCTTACATTCCCTCCCTTCCCCTCCCCACGTGTTTTGGAAGAACTGGTAGAATTAGATTCTGATCGACTTGTCTTAACCCCTTCCGGGGTATATGGTCCCGTGTATCATGGGGTATATGTTTCTACCCTTAGTTATTGCTATGGTGAGACAGTGTCTCTGAATGCCTGAGAGAGTGTATAGTTCTTGCACCGGAGGTGTTGGATTTTTGGTCTGGTTTGTTGGCAAACTAGATCTGAGTAATGGCAGGGAGGATTGTGGGATATGGGCTGGTCTTGAGCTTCTCTGAGATTCAGAGCTTTGCTATGTGGCTGACTCGGAGTCGAGGATCGGCTCCGAACCCGTGTGTAAGAACAAAGGCGAGATGAACACTCCACATGGAACGTTATGGTAAGGACATAACTTCTTTTTTTTGTTTTTAGAGTTTGTACTGTTAATTGTTGCTTAGATCTCTGTTGAAACTGTTTTTACCACCTCCCCCTATTTTCTGCCATGTCTTCAGTTGGTATAACTGCTTTTTACAGCTTGTGTGTTACCTAACTCAAGGATCGCTTGCATGAAATTAGACCTGTTAGTAACAGCCAGAATTAAATTGCTGGAACCTGTGTTCTGAGAGACTGTTTTCCAATCTATCTGCAAATATACAGAGCTGAGTATATTTTTTTGTTTTAGAGTTTGTACTGTTAATTGTTGCTTAGATCTCTGTTGAACCTGTTGTCTCCCTGTTCTGAGAGACTCTTTTCCAATCTATCAGCAAATGTACATAGCTGAGTATAGTTTTTTTGTTTTTAGAGTTTGTACTGTTAATTGTTGCTTAGATCTCTGTTGAAACTGTTTTGTCCCACCTCCCCCTATTTTCTGCCATGTCTTCAGTTGGTATAACTGCTTTTTACAGCTTGTGTGTTATCTAACTCAAGGATCACTTGCATAAAATTAGACCTGTTAGTAACAGCCTGAATTAAATTGCTGGAACCTGTGTTCTGAGAGACTGCTTTCCAATCTATCTGCAAATATACAGAGCTGAGTATATTTTTTTGTTTTAGAGTTTGTACTGTTAATTGTTGCTTAGATCTCTGTTGAACCTGTTGTCTCCCTGTTCTGAGAGACTCTTTTCCAATCTATCAGCAAATGTACATAGCTGAGTATAGTTTTTTTGTTTTTAGAGTTTGTACTGTTAATTGTTGCTTAGATCTCTGTTGAAACTGTTTTGTCTCACTTCCCCCTATTTTCTGCTGTGTCTTCAGTTGGTATAACTTTTTTATAGCTTGTGTGTTATCTAATTCAAGGATAGCTTGCATAAAATTAGACCTGTTAGTAACAGCCTGCATTTAATTACTGGAACCTGTGTTCTGAGAGACTTCTTTCCAATATTACTGCAAATATACAGAGCAGACTATATTTTTTGGTTTTAGAGTTTGTACTGTTAATTGTTGCTTAGATCACTGTTGAAACTGTTTTTTCCCACCTCCACCTATTTTTTGCCATGTCTTCAGTTGGTATAACTGTTTTTTACAATATACAGAGCTGTGTTATCTAATTTGGTGTTCAGTTGCATAAAATTAGACCTGTTGAAACTGCAATTGCTGGAACCTGTGTTCTGAGACTGGTTTCAATCTATCTGCAAATATACAGAGCTGAGTATATTATTTTTGGTTTCAGAGTTCTAGTGTTAATTGTTGCTAGATCTTT
>NW_025052492.1:0-11307 GCF_019279795.1 Protopterus annectens | reverse complement strand
AAGAAACAGACACATGAAAGTAAAATTCTTCATGCCAAACGAAAGCTGGCAAATTTCTTTCCTAAAGGCTTATATGCTGTGAAAAGATACCAATATTGAAAATGTTTATATACACATACTGGCATACATACTGGAACTCATCTCGTAAGGGTAAGTTTGCAATCCTTGATGTCAGCTGTCTATGATCCATCTTTTACAAATTTCATTTGCCTTCTGTGTCCATCAAAATTTAAATTTTATAGAGATTATATAGCCAGGGAGCAGCGGTAGCGTTGTTGCCTCACAGCAAGAGGTTCTCCCATTCGATTCTCGGCTGGAGTGCGGGGCGTGCCTTCTGTGTGGAGTTTGCATGTTCTCCCCACGATTTGTTGGGCATTCGAAAGACATGCGTAAATGGGCATGCCTTCGTTGAAGGTTGGACGTAGAGCTGACACCTCGGCGTTCGTGAAAATCTACTGCCAATCATTAGCGGACCGGAGATCCGCTGTGGCGACCCCTAACCGGGAAAAGCCGAAAGACAAACAACAACAGAGATTATATAGCCAGTCTCCAAATAATTCCAAAAAAGCACACCAAGATTATTTTTCAAACTCATACTATATCAACACCTCCTCAGTGATATGTAGCTAACCTCAAAATTTTTATTTGCACTACCGATCTGAAGGACAAGATAGTTCCTAATCAGAATGTCTCAGGATGCTGAAAATTCCGGAAAAAATGGCATAGCTTTTTAATCTATTTTTACCCCACACAAACACACACACACACACACACACACACACACACACACACCACCAGGGGCGGCTCGTGGCATCGGACTGCCGGTCTGCAGCCCCCTCAGTTGTTTTGGCCTTGTGATTTACTGTAAAAAAAAAAATCTTTTTTTTAGTTTTAAATTCGGAGTCCAGCGACTTCGAAAGTATGAGCATGTGCATTAGCACACCTTACCATTGTGATTGTAAACAGCTTTTTCTTTGCAGCCAGGAGGGGAGCACACATAAGGCATCATTGTGATGCCCAGAAGTCTATCGCGGCAGCGGTTCCAAACCACATAGACTTGGAAGGGGCTCCCACAGGACTGCGGCGATCACGCGAACACGTCAGTCATGATATTGCCTGCTGGAGCTCTTTCATCGCTAAATGCTGCTGATTGGTTGTCACTCTCTTCCCGGGCTTCATGTGCTGGGAAGAAGGCGAGAATCAGTTAGTTCAGTTCGAAGGAGAATAAAACAGGAAGCTTGCAAAATGGAAAACTGAATTCAGAGGTAAATGTCATTTGACGAATCTGATTTACCTTATAACTCCTTCTTAGTGTGACAAACTTTTGTTGTATAATCAGACTTGAAAATTTGTTGAATTTGTGAACTTTATAACAAGGTTACTGCAGTTTAATACAAACATCATAATCTCTTTTGGCACCCACTTGCAGTTTATTCAAATGGTTCTCCTGACTATGTGTGCAACAAAGTAAGGCATTTTTCTGTGTTCATGGTATGATTAGCATTTCAAGCCCTTTCAGCAGCTGATTTGATCATGAGCCAAAGTTATACTGCCTTTGGTGAACTCAACTACCGTTGTCATTTCTTATTCCCTATGGTAATAGAAAGCTATATACTGAGGGTTGCTGCTGTCATAAAAAATATACCCCCCCTGTGAATTACCTCTTCAGTCCTGAAATAATTTGCAATATATGCTGTTTTAGGTGATTCAGATGTACTTTGGTAAAATTAATGAACTGTATGCATAAATTAGGCATCCTAAATCTAACTAATGATACACTTGCTTTTGGCCATTGATTCTGTATCCTGTGAAGTAATTATACAAGTCAGCAAAAGCAGATCTCCGTTTTTGGATTCTTGCATTATATGATATTTGATTTTGTTTTTTCATCCTGAATGTTTTCGATGTGTTGGCCATTCTATTTTCCGTGTTTTTTTTTTCCCATTTCAGCACCTTCTATGTTATGTGTTTTGGAATTCTGATTGTCATTATGTTTTCATAGATTCAAATTTTACTACAAAGAAATACAAACTCTCAGATTTGGGGCAGAGAAACCAAGACAAAAGTGTGCAGATTGAGGGGAATGCTTTTTGAACTCCCAGATAAGAGAGTGTAGAGTAATTACAGCTTATGACCTAATGGTAACCAAAGCCAACTGTAAGGTAGGAGAGAACTATGAGGATGCCAGAGTCTGTTATGAATGGATATTACCAACATAATACTCATAGAAAAGTGAAACTACTGTTCTGTGAACCACCGGGTTAGCTTTGCTTAGAATATAGAATCAGGTTCTAAAGATGCTAGTAAAAAGACTCAAGACTAGGTAGAAGAAACTCAGTAGGGTTGGTGAATAACAGCTTCATAGTATGCACACCCAAAGAAACAAGTTATGAGGGCAGTGGTTTTTGAGAGGCTGTCCCGATCTTGTCACTTCTTGTGCAGTTACTTTTCTTCCATTCACATGGTTTACTGACCTCTAACAGTATCCCATTCTGACTCTCCAGCTGTTTTAATATTTTTCTTTTTCTGTTTTTCTTTCTCATAAATATTATCAAGCTCTTTTTTACATTTCTTATTCTTGCCTTAGTTACCAGGCTAGTAATACTTGTAATTGATTTGTTTTGTGCTCTTTTTAGGTAGTACCTTTTTAGAGACGTTTTGCAAAATACGAATAAATAAAAACAGAAGGAGCAGAAACAGAGTAGAAATATTGGGGAGGGGGTTGACTTTGATATCCCCATAGACAGACTGTTTGGCAAAAAAGAATGTAATATTAGAATGAAAAAGAACCTAGAGAGAGTTTTGGTGGAAGGGGGTTGGAAGGACATATGTGGGGAACAACATCCTAAAGGGAGAGAGCGAACATTCACAAGAAACTGTCTGACACAAGCAAACATAACAGACAGGATGCTAAGAAAAAGATGGTTAATGAGAGAGTGGATAGAGATAATAGAGAGAAACATTCTAGACCATGCTGCAGTAACAATTAGGGTCATAATGGAACGTCACCAGGATGAAGGTGGACCAACTACAAAATAAAACATTTGGAAGCTAGGAATGAACTGAGACACCTTCTGAGCACAATGCTCAAAAAAAGTGAGGGACAGATTGGAACTATAAGAGAACTGGAGGGATGAAATAAAAGTGGCAATGAGATGAAAAATGTTGAAAGTGGAAGGCAGGAGGTAAACAGAGGTAGGCAATGAGAAAGAAGTGCTGCAGTAAGAGCTTATGGGAATTCATGGAGAACTGTGGAAACAAAGAGCAGAGCAGGAAGAACAAAGGATAAAGAAGCAGCTATAAAAGTGGAGCTAGAAGGAAGGCCTACAACAGCTGTAGCCATAGAGAAACGGTGCTAGAAAGGCTGCTGGTGAATCATACTGTGGCTTAATACAAACACCAAGTCTTAAGATGAACTACAGGAAGACATCTGGAAGAGAAGTATGAACAGAAACAGAGGGAATAAAGGCAAAAGTGAAGAAGAGAAGGAGAAATGAACAAAGATGAGGGAGGGAATCAGGAATACTATAAGGAACAATGCAGGGAAATAATACTAGAAATGGGAACAAATAAAGCAGAATTATGAATTAATCCAAGAACAGTGGCCTGGAATAAATGCAGTCATATGAATCAAGGAGGTCAAGAAACATGTTTACAAGATTGTGTTATTAGAACTAATGAAAAAAATGCTAATGGAAGAATATAATAGAATTGCAAAAAATGTTAATCGCTCTAAATCCGTAAGTAGGGTAAGGGTGTCAATTATTCTGATGGAAAGGGTGAAAATGGATGCAGGAAGTTACAGACTCATCTGTATAATAGATACAGGCATCACAATACTTGGAAAAGTGCCAACTGGTAGGCTAGATGGAATTCTGCAAAACAATTCTACATGAGGGGTTAGAGTAGTTTTAACAAGCAGGGAAAGGCAGAAATAAGCTAGTGCAGATTAATGGAATTCATGCTCTGAAGAAGAAAAAAGAAGGAAAAAATGAGTAATTGACTTATAGAATGCATTCCATATGGTAAGGAGGAAATTTCTATAGGAAGTGCTAGACAGAAAGGAGATGGGGGAGAAATTCAGCTGGAGCATTAGGGTTATATGTGATAATGCAGAAATAAAAACTTGGTAAATGGAGATGTATCAGGAGTTGTGGAACCGGAAAGAGACTCAAGATAAGGATGCCCACTATCATTAGAGATGTTCACAATGAAAATGAGGGGAAAACTGATAGAATTAGTAAAGAGAGAAAGTACAAAATGCCAGTTCCTATTGTATAAAAATGAATGCATGCTAATATCAGAAAATGTGGGCACAGACATTAAGGAGGTGAAACTAGTATTTGAGTAATTTGAGCAGGTATTAGGACAGACATGCAACAAGAAGAAAACCCTAATGGTAAAAGTATGGAAGGGGAGCTAGAATGTGGAGTTTGGAGGATTTGCAGAGGCAGACTTTTCAAGGTATTGAGCTTGCATATCGATGCTGCATTACAAAAGACACAAGCCAGCAACATGGACATAGTAGTCAAAGATCTTGGTTATTACTTCTATGTTGAGAGAAGTAGATGCTGAACAGGAGTGGACTGAGCACAGACCCCTGGGAGACTCCACTAATTACCTTGGCTCTATTTGAAGAGGCACCTGCCACATGAGCTACATGATTCCTGTCTTTCAGCCAGTTAGCTATCCATCTTGACACATAAGGAGCTATGTTTAAGGCAGGTAGTTTACTTATATTTCTGGAAAGAGGTATGGTACTGAATGCTTTCGCCAGACAACATATTGTTGACTGTTTACCAGATCCTCTCAAACAAGATGACACAATTTAATATTATGATCTTCAGTTGATAAAGCCAAATATTCTAGATAACATACTGTGATTGCTTATGATATGCTCTAGGTCAGACCTCTAAGGCTGATTGGTAAATATGTTTTCTATGGTATGGCCATCTATGGGGCGGTGTATCTTCTCAGCATTGTACCAGCATTTGGAAACTTGGTCTGTTGCTATAAGGAGACATTTGGCAACAGCAAAGAAAGAATGCTACTAATCATTTCCTTCACAACTTAATCTCTTTTCATGGGTTGCTTTACTGGTCTTTATAGTGCTTTTCAGTTTCTTGGTGATATTTTATACTGTCCTCATTCTCAAGATTTCCAGCATTATTTACAGTTTAATGCTTTTTTCTGTTCTTAATAAAGTGTATTTATGTCGGTTACAATTGAATTTGGCTCTAACTGGGACTGCTACAGTTATGCATTCATCTAACTTGGAATAAAAGTTTTTGGTGAATTTTTACCATTGTGTCAGGATTGATAATATAATTTTATAAGTTCACCATTATAAAGTCCTTAAATAAAGAAATGTTTGATACAGGTGGTATGATGGTTCTGATATTAAATGCCATGTTAATTGGTGTAGAAGTAGGTAGAAATAGTATTTTTAGGGCAAGGACAAGAATGCTTTTGCCTCTAGTGGATTCGCTAACTATTCATTCCAGGGAATGACTGTTTATCAGTTCCCCAAATTTCTGTGCCCACCAGGGGCGGCTCGTGCTATCAGACTGCCGGACTGCAGCCATCCCATCTAGAAAAAAAAAACAAAAGAAAAATCTGTAAAACAGAAAAACAAAAACGAAAGAAAAAAAAAATCATGAGTCCCGACTCCTCTGCGCATGTGCGGACACATGAGAGAACTCAGACTGCCTTTATCAGCAGTCCAGATATGGACAAAGAGGTACCCAGCAATCATTGCTGTGAGATGCCCAGGAATCTGTGTGGTGACGACTGCACAGAACAAAGGAGCTCCGGACTGCTTCAGCTGCAGGCAGAACCAATGAGGAAGACGGAGCTGCTCTCATGGGACTTTCATTGCATGGGCTTAGTTCGTGGATTACTGCTGGACAAAGGCTTCAGGTAGGTGTCCGGTTGCTGTCTGGATTGTGGGCTTGCTTCATTCGGTCACTGGCTGGATTTGGATTGCTTCGTGAAACCAGGTAGGTGTTCAATCACTAGCAGGTGAAGGCTTTATACTGGTGTGTGTGTGTGTAATGCCCCAGTTACTATATACTGGTGGCTAGAGAGAACAAATGGTGGTGGGTAGAGATACTCAGGCTTGAACCCTGTACCTTGGATGCAGGTGACAAGGACCTGAATTCCCTATCCACCACCATTTCTAAAAAAAAAAAATCCAGATTTTTGCCTCATATTTGTTCTGTTCCTCATACAATCTGTGGTTTCTGTATCTACATTTTTCCTTGAAAAGTCTGTAGTGCAGTAGTGTACTGGTAGCATTGCTGCCTAACAGCTACAGGTTCTCAGGTTTGATTCTTGGCTGGGGTGCCTTCTGTGTGGTGTCTGCATGCCCTCCCATCTTACAAAGATGTGTCTGGCATTTCTCCCTGCTCTGCTGAAAATGGTCTTTTGTTCCAAGTCAGACTATTTTCCTGGTTAAATGTTTGAAAATAACAGGCATTTGAATTTCAGACTTCACATTCTTCAGAAAGTACATGGTAACACACAACTGTTTATTCTAGTAGTTGTCTAAGTTTATAATATGGATATGAAATTTGTCCCTATTTCTGGGACTGTATTCCCCCATTATTGGCTTCATTGAGGTATTTTGTGCTAAGGTTGAGAGTTATCTATGGTGAGAACTGAATTCATTGAATGTTTGGGGGCTGTATTCCCCCCATTACTGGCTTTGTCCACATGTTTTTTTGCTAAGAGGTTGAGAGCTATAGTGAGAACTGAATTCACTGAATATGTTTGGGGGCTGTATTCCCCCATTATTGGCTTTGTTCAGGTGTTTTGTGCCAAGAGGTTGACAGCTATGGTGAGAACTGAATTCACTAAATGGTAGCCATTTAAGTTCGTCTTCCTGTCTTTCACAAAACAGCTGATTTGGCATAGTGGTATGTTTCTCTGACTGTTTTGCACAGGGTCCCCTGTGTTAAAGACGTGGCAGTGAAATGTATGGTGGTAACACAGCATTTTATTCTAGCAACTTTCAAATTATACAAGCAATGTTTAAAATGTGTCCCTGGTTTTGGGCTTTTGCCCCAATAAATGTCGGTTTTTCCAGATTTCTTGTGCTGCAAAGTTCAGAGCTACAACTGCGTGTCGAGTAAATTTTACAAGGAGCTGAGAGCTGCAGGGGAACAAAACTTTAGTGCTGCTTATTCTGAGTCTGCTTGCATTGTTAATAGCACAACAGGTAGTGTACTTGCTTTTGATGCAGAAGGCTGTGGGTTCTAGTCCCACAGTAGATAGATGCATTGCTGATACTGAACTGTGTTGTAAAGTGGGTGGATGCTGCAGTCCTTTTTCTCAAAGATACCTAGAGTAGTAACTATGAACCTGTTATCAGTTTGCCATACAGTCCCTATTGCGATATTACTAGCTTATCATTTTTTTTTAATGCATGCAACATAGGCAATTTATTCCTCAAGGACAACAGGCACTTTATTTGTAGATGAATAAACAATGGCATATAAAGTTGTTTGCTAGCAGCAACCTCTTCATTGTTACAAATTTCTTTAATGTGGAATTATTTAGATGACTTTTACTAGTTCGGAGATTGTGCATATTTACTGATACTGGTGGACTGTAGAAGGTTGAGTAGACTTTTATGATGGAAACGTTCTGAATTGGGTAGTTTTGTCTTTGGTACATGCATTTTGTTTCATTGTTTACTGGAAAAATGTTCAAAACAATAAATTTAAAATGCCGTCTAACAACTTTACTGTATTATACAAGGAATATAATTTAGTACAATCAGGAAGGTGTATGAAAGAGCACATGTATGTTTCATGTGCAAGGGGCCTATGATTTGAAAACAGCCAAAAGTTAATCTTTATCTGCCACTGGCAAAATGTATTTTCTTTGAATGTGGGTTTCAATGCTATTTCATTGAATGTGAGTTTCAAGGGCAAAGAAATTTTAATGCTAAGCCTGTTTTCATTGTGAGACTGCATTGCTTTGTTTAGCAGATGTCTTAGTGTTTGTGGTGTAAAATGCAAAATAAAACTTTCAAACGAAATCCAAATCATCATTGAAGTAAAGCAGTATGCACATTAGTGTTTATGGCAAATGGAGTGAAATAGCCAAATAATGGATCATTGGAATAGCTGCAGGGGGGAGGACTCCATTCGACCATGATTTTGTGAGGGGGAAGGGCGACAAACTCAGACAGCCCCAGCTGAACTATACCTCCCAACTGTCCAGATTTTCACAGAATGAATAGATTTTTGCTTCTTATTTTTGGTTTGTTCCTCATAAAATTTGGTTTTCTGGAAAATCATTTAGGAATTAAGTCACTATATAATGACACACTGAGTTTCAGATTTCATAACCTTCAGAAAAATGCATGCTAAAGTAAGACCTGTTATTCTATCAACTGTCTCAGTTTATACAAGAGCAATTTTTAGTACTGTTTATATGTTCCCCCAGTATATTTGGCCTTGTCCAGATTTATTGCATTAACAGGTTGAGAGGTACATGCAAATAAATTGCTTTATAGAATTAGGCATAGCCAAACCTCTCCAACTGTCCCAATTTGGCTCAAAATGTTGCTCTTCCCTAATAATCCCTCCGCAAAATAGCAATTTTGGAAGAAAACATGGAGGGTTTACAATTAAGAAATAACTGTAATAATCAGAGTTCAGAAATGCATGTAAATACTCTAATTTTGTCAGCTGCTCAAGTTAGCAGTACTAATATTAAAAAGGTGTCCCTTCTTTGACAGGTTCCCAGCTGTATTGTGTGGCTATTTTATATTTTTGCATCACATTTTTGGTCCATTTTTCATAAAATTGTGTTTTTTTTGGCAAATTAGTGGTAAATCATTAAAGACTGAAGTTAGAAAATAATGAAACATTTGAGTTTCAGATTTCATATCCTTCAGAAAATTCATACTAATGCAAAACCTACTATTCTATTATCTTTCTACGTTTATAAGAGCAATATTTAAAAATTGTCCTTATTTTTGGGCCTTTGTCCCATTTCTATGTATGGCTTTGTCCAGATTTCTTGCTCTGTGATTGAGAAGTATGACAAATGTGTCAGGGCCATCACAGTCAGCCAGAGACATTTCAAATTGTGACATACTTGTTGCACCCCACTCCCCCATGTAGTGACTCTGGATGTGTCCAAGCAAGGCAAGGAGCAGTTATGCAGTGTAAATGTGCAGGGTGTAAATGCGCAGGGTATCCCCCCATCCAAGGTAGACACAAGTACTACAGTGGCTTTTCATTTGTTCTTGATTTTGCAGAATGGTCTGGTTTCTGTCATATTTTTGTACTGTTGATTTATGCTTATTACTCAGAAAATGCCTGTTGCTCTGTGTTTTAAGTAGCAATGCTTTAATGACCATCAGGTAAGCTTGTCTGAGATCATAACATGCAAGTAAGTTTTAATAAGCATACTGTTAAAGAATTGCCAACATTGAAAGTCTTTCTGTTGTTGCCATGCAGAGAATACTTAACTAGATAATGTATAAGTGTTAGGTATTGAAATGCATATGACCATATTTGTAATAAAGGACAGGATTACATTATTTTAAGAAGCTCATTACACTTGTTGGAGACTTCCAGTGATCTCTGAGGGCTTTACCCGTAAACTAAACAGAATGCCATTCGTGTGTGGTCCATAACCTGCACAGTAATCCTTTAAGCAATGTATCTTGAGCTTGTTTCTTGTTTGCTTTTCATTTTTTACTTTGATCATGTTTTCCCCATGAAACAAGTAGATAGTGGTCAGGCAGCAGGTCTTTTTTGGATTAGAAACATTTTTACAAATGAGGGCATCACAGAGATTGCTACTTTCAGCATGTTACTTGGTACTTTAATAAAGCTGAATATAAATTATAATTAGAACTGCAGTGCAAGGAGAAGCAGTTTGAGTTGAGTGCTGCTTGTTTTTCTTATACTTGACTTTGACTGACATTCCAGTAATGTATTTAAAAAGTAATTTCGTTTTTCATGTCTCACAACCTTTTTGTTTCCATATAGATATTAAGCAAGCTGTCATGCAGCCAATGCATTGAAATATTTTTATTCTTTTATACTTCATTTGTCTTGATTGGACTCTCATAATGAGGGTTTGGCACCCAGGGCAGCATATTTAATTAAAGTTAGTTTTTGTGGTTTTGAGCATAGCTCCTCCCCTTTCTAGTTGGCCGCACCCCTTCCCATTGACCCCACCCATTCAGCTATCTCCTGCAGCCCCCCTTTGATTTGAAGTCACCAGCCGCCACTGCACACCACACATATGCACACAGAAATGTGGTCTTACAGGAACTCTAAGGAATGCCATTGAACTGGGACATTTAATGTCCAAACCTCTCAACTGTATAGATTTGTGCAGAATGTCCAGACTTTTGCCTAATGTCTTTGGTTCATTTTTTATAAAATTGTGTTTTTTTCTGGCAAATTTGTGACAAATCATTAAAGACTGAAGTTATAAAATAATGGCAAAACATTTGACTTTCAGACTTCATATCTTTCATTAAATTCATGCTAATGTAAAACATGTTATTTTATCAACTTTCTAAGTTTATAAGAGAAATGTTTAAAAATTCTTGTCCCTATTTTTGGTCCTTTGTCCCACTTTTATTTATGGTTTTGTCCCGATTTTGTGTTCTATGAGGTTGTGAGGTGTGTTAATGTCTGAAGTGTAGAAGATGCAAAGACATAGGACTCATTGCTTAGAGCTGCGACTTTGGGGTGGGTGGCAGCTTAGGGTGTGAGTAAGTCACTGTAAATGACACTGAGCAGCCACATGACATTTCCTTCATAGCAGCGAGTCACTGTGAATGACACAAGAAGTTAAATGGCATTGTCCTTCAAGGTGAGGGTTGTACAGTGTCCTAGATGGATGGAAGTGTCTATGTTGGATGGTAGTATATATGTGCTGATGACACACTTGAGAGTGTTATCTCTGTTACATCAAAGAACTGTATAATATTGGGTCATTAGTAGAGGTTTAAATCTGCCAAAAATATTTTCACTACAGTCTGACCGATCACTGCTTTTAACAGTCATATGCTTCATGGGCCACCCCAACACCACATCTGCCTTTCTACACACATGTAGCCTTCATAACATTACCCATCTATCAGGAATGCAACTGTTTACAATACAAAGGGTTCCAGAACAAACGAGTCAGATCCTGCAGACAGAATAACCTGGCAGGATGTAGCTTGAATGCTGAGGTATGCAGACAGCAGGAGTTATGCTGAAAAAAATGTTCTGGTCCACCACCTAGGCAAACAAAACAGACAGCTATGTAAAACTAGTCGAGAAG
>NW_025052491.1:0-10565 GCF_019279795.1 Protopterus annectens | reverse complement strand
AAAGTAATTCATTTTTTCATGCCTCAGAACCGTTATTTCCATCTAGATATTAAGTAAGCTGTCATGTAGCCAATGCATTGAATTTTTTTTTCTTCTACAATTCATTTTGTCTTGATTGGACTCTCATAATGATGGTTTGGCAGTGGCACCCATGGCAGCATATTTAATTAAAGTCTCATTTTTTGTGTTTTTTAGCATAGCTTTACCTCTTTCTAGTATGCCACACCCCTGCCTATTGGCCCCACCTGTTCAGCTGTCTCCCGCAGCCCCCCTTTGATTTGAAATTACCAGCCACCACTGGTAATACACACACTGTAAACAATAAGTAGTGACCTGTGCAACAGAAGAAACTAGGTTATTTAAAGCAGATTTTTATTAACAAGAAGAAACTGCAGATAAAATATTCATCAAACTTTAAATGCAAAGAAACACAAAACCAACGGCCAGTGTCACTAAAAACTTAAAATCAGAAAACAAACACCAAAATGACCCATATATATATATGTGTGTGTGTGTGTGTGTGTGTGTGTGTGTGTGTGTGTGTGTGTGTGTGTGTGTGTGTGTGTGTATATATATATATATGTGTGTATATATATATATATATATATATATATATATATATATATATATATATATATATAAAATATATATATATATATATATATATAAATAACACAATAAACTTCAGTAAACTGCAATGAAATAACAATCCGACTGTTAAATAAAAACACTGAGGCTCAGGATAGATTCAGTTAAGCTTTCGTTCTATTATGATTACAAGAACTTCTTCAGAATGACAATATATATATATATATATATATATATATATATATATATATATATGTATATAGTTTACCTTGAGAACAATGAACATGAGCATATCGAACGTTCAGAATAGCGAGGAATAACGTTGCGGGATGAAGCATCAGCTATTCTGAACATTGGCAGTTGACAGGTCGAAATCCAGTGCCACCCAACCATATACTGAATCTGTGCCCCTCCATTGGGGCCCATGGTAACACTTGTTCCTGGGTCCAGAGCAGTGAGGAATTTCAGTGCGTTTTGGTGCTGTATGTGTTATGAAGGTAAGTTCAATATTATGTGTTCGTGGGGTTGTATGTTGCTGTTGTGAGTGTGTACTTTTTAGTGTTCGACAATTTGTTGGTCGCTCATACATTGCGCAACTATTTATAAGTAAACCTATATACATATAGTAAAGCAATCATCACATCATCTTCTATAACTTAATACACTTGTAATAGGCGACTCTATCGTCAGGCACACTGACGTCCCGCTCACCAGGCTGAACAAGGAGAGGGTCACGGTGAGCAGCCTGTCGGGCGCTAGGATCCGCCACATAACACAAGCACTCAGGTCACTCCAAGGCAAGTACAAATATGACTCAGTCATTGTCCATGCTGGTGTGAATGACCTGAGACGTACCTCCCTGGACTACATGAAAAGAGACATAAAGGAGCTCTCTGAGCATGTAGCCCAGGCCGGTATGACCCTGACCTTGAGTAGCATCTTACCCTCACCAAGAATGATGCCACAATATGAAGACAAGATGATCAATTTCAACAATTGGCTTAAGTACTGGTGTCATTCAAAGGGGATCAATACCTGTCAGTTTGGGCTGCTATGCTCGACAAGACACGATGCTTAGCTAGGGACGGCTTGCACCTGTCACCCTGGGCTTTGGATATTGGCAAAGGCTCTTGCTACCCCCATAGTGCCTTTTTAGGCAAGGCTCAAAAGACATACCCACCTCCATAGGTATCACAAGGGATAAGAAACTAAGAGTAATGCTACTCACCGCCAGAAGTCTAAACCTCAAGATGCACGCACTTGAAACTCTCCTTAGCATGGAGAACATCGATATCTGTGCAGTAACAGAAACCTGGTTCAGGGCTCCTGAGAGCACCCCAGCACTACCAGGTTATACCTCATACCATGCTTTTCCCCAAAACTTGGACTGAACCACAAAGGAGGAGTATCGATATTCATCAAAGATACCCACACCTCCAGGTTGGTGGCAAAGCACGAAGCATCAGAGACTATCCATGTGCAACTAACAGTGGGTAAAACTGCCTTCCAGTTTATAGCCTGCTACAGACCACCCTCCCAAACCCAGGAACCCCACTTGGCCTTTCTGAGAACACTGGAAAATATGAAGGTCTCTCCAAACACCATTATATTGGGCGACTTCAACTACCCAAACATAGACTGGGAGCATTACTCTAGCTCCAACACCCTAGCCCAAAGGTTCCTAGAATTTATAAACTCAAATGCTATGGAACAACTTGTTACCACTCCCACAAGAGGGGAAAACATACTGGACCTGATCATCACCAACATGGGGACTCTATGCTCCAGACCAGAAGTCTATAACCTCACTGGTAAGATCAGACCATAAACTAATCTCACTGGATATTCACATCCCGACCCCACCCCCTGCCCAGAAAACCACAGTGAAAAACTTCTCTAAAGCAAATTTCACACTCCTCAAAACCGAGGTGGAATCCTTCAAAGCCCCCGGGCCTGTGGAAAATATGGCCCAGACCGCAGAATCCTTTATAAACGCATTCTATGAACACCTTCAGGAATGCATGGATCATGCGATCCCAAATAAAACCAAGACCCAATCCTCC
Source organism: Protopterus annectens (assembly GCF_019279795.1). NCBI lineage: Eukaryota > Metazoa > Chordata > Ceratodontiformes > Protopteridae > Protopterus > Protopterus annectens. The sequence continues at coordinate 7,914 of NW_025052491.1, read as the reverse complement.
AAATGCAGGCGTCCTGTCTGGTGGACCCCAGCCATAAACAAACTATACAATAGAAGGAGGAAGCTACTAAATGATAGAGCAAAATCCCAAAAAGGCATCACTCATCAGTATTAGCAAAAAACTACAGGCACTCATAAAATTGTCTAAGGCCAACCGAGAGAAAATTGCACAGGACACTAAGGATAATCACAAGGCTTTCTTTGGTTATCTTAGGAACCTGGGTGGTAATTCCCAGATATGCTCAGAATTAGTCCAAAATGACAAAAGTACACTGAACCCACAGACATTGCCAACATCCTAGCTGACAGGTTCAGCAAACTCCCCCCTCCCACCAAAAGAGCAAATATCTATCCCAGCAGGTGCTGCCCCTGACATTTCAGATGCTCAGGTAAGAGCCGCCCTCTCCAAAGCAAAACACAGCATCAATGGGACCAGATGGTGTCCCGGACTCGTCCTACATGAACTCCAAGAAGAGCTAAACCCAAACATAAAACTACTGTTCAATCTCAGCCTTACTACAGGATATGTGCCCAAAGAGTGGCGTACAGCAACAGTGGTCCCTCTCCATAAAGGTGGTACCTCAATGGATCCTGGAAACTATCGCCCCATAAGCCTGACTAGCTTGGTCTGCAAAGCTATGGAAAGGATCATCATGGACCTCATAAATAAAGATATTGGGAACCTACAGACACTGGATCCTACCCAGTTCGGCTTTGTTAAGGGCAGATCCTGCCTCTTAAACCTGGTCAATTTCTTTGAAACAGTCACCAAGGCCATTGATGAGGGGAAGGTGGTCCACACAGCCTACCTGGACCTCACAAAAGCCTTCGATACAATACCCCACTCGGGCATTATAGATAAGCTCACCAGCTTAAATATAAACCCCTATGTCACTAGATGGATTGCAAACTGGCTCAGAACCCACATGGTTAGAATTGCTGGAGCCATGTCAGACTCCAAACCAGTTACAAGTGGTGTCCCACAAGACTCAGTCCTGGGACCTCTCTTGTTCGGTATATATTTCTCAGAGGTACAGGCCAACATGGAAGGACTGTGGCTGACCAAGTTCGCAGATGACTGCAAACTGGGTGCCATAATCGACTCTCCAGCCAACACAAGCATCCTCCAAAAGGGCCTCATAGAAACAGACAACTGGTGCCAGAGCCATGGCCTCAAGCTAAATGCCAAAAAGTGTATAGTCATCCTTTGGCAAAAACAAAGTGCCCACAAATTACCACATAGGTGGTAATCCATTAAGTACAGAAGAAGTAATTAGGGACCTGGGGACCCAAGTTGATAGCAATCTCTCATTTGACAACCACGTGGCCAAAGTGGTTAGAAAAACATTTTATATAGCCCACCTAATCATGAAGGGATTCACATCTAGATCAGGGGAGGTCATTGTGCCTCTTTACTCATCCCTCATCAGGCCCATAATTGAGTACAATGCCCCTTTTGGGATGTACCTTAGCAACTGGAAAGACCCCAAAAGTACCTCACCAAGAGGATCAAAGGGCTCAAACAGATGCCATATGCTGTCCAGTTAAAGAAACTCCAGCTCTACTCAGTGGCATACCGCCTGTTCAGAGGCGATCTGTGCCTGACGTATAAAGCCATGTCCAACCCAGAATTAATGGACATGCTGCACCTCAGAAAATCCAAATGCCATCGAGCTGGCACAGAGACTTGAACCTCAGCACTGAAATAAATAGGACATGCTGGAGGGACAGATTCATAACCCAGAGGCTCCCTTCACTCTGGAATAAAATCCCAGTCCAGGTTAGGCAGAGTCCCTCATTGACTCTCTTCAAGAGGAATCTTGATGAGTGGATGGGAGATTGTAGGTTTACCCCGGGTATCACTTCTGTGTCACTGTTAGACAGAGGCACAGTATACTAACCTCGAAAAAGGGCATAGCAAAATAAATTTAAAATGGGTGGCGAAAGCCAAACACATTCTGGCTGGGCTTATAAATGCCCTAGGGCAGATAGCCTAGTATGAACCTATGAACCTATGAACCTATAAATTAATCCATAAGTTCTTTAAAAACACAACAGATAAGTAAATCTATAGATATGTAATATAGATAGGTACTCTAACATAAAAAACATAAACAGTTTTAAAAATACATTAATATCAAACATAAAATACAGTTCATAATTTCAAAGACCGTAATTTTATTACACTTTTAATCAAAACTTTATCATACAAGCCAGGGAATATACTCTAAAAAATAAAGTTTGCCAATCTCTCCCTTTCAAGGGGTGAGAAACTTTTCCAAGTACAAAAAAAAAAACTAAAAGTTTCAAATTTTATACATAATAGAAAATATTTAAACAGGCATTGTTACTATCACATTTCCATATACTGTAACAATGCACATATATTCTCTGCTTCAGCAGTCTCTCCATTTTGCCAACATAGAATGCCTGACAAGATTTACAACAGGTTAAATAAATTACTTCTGTCATATTGTAATTGTATTTACCTTTACAGTAAATGTGTTTGGGATATTTAGCTATACTAATCTTATCACCCACATAAATATAAGGGAAATATGAACATCTACCACATGTTTCAATAGCCCCACTGCTATTTATATATATCATTAGTACTACCTTCTAAAATATTTTTAACATTTCTACCTCTTTTATAAACAAATCTCATTTCTGAATCCAACTTAGTCATTAAAGGTTTATGATTATAAACTTGTGCCTTCCAATTTCTAACCATAATCTCTTTAACTTTTTAATTTCTTCTGTCAAAAGGTAAGATACTAACCTTTTCAAAACCATCAGCAGGGGTATTAATAATATCATTTCTCAATTCCCCCCTTCCAGGATCAATTTAAATTTGGTGTCCCTCTTTGAAATAACCTGCCTCTCTATATCCTCACACAGTTTTAAATGATACCCTCTCTCAAATAATATCTGTTTTAATACATTTAATTCCTCTACAAATTTATTCGGTTCAGATACCATTTGTGATAGTCTTACCATCTGGCCTTTCACTAAACTATATTTTTGCCTGAAAGGGTGGTGACTACTATATAATAAATGCAAATTGGAAAATATGGGTGTATGATAAATAGTTGATTCATATCTCATCTTCTCTTTATTCTTGTATAATAAAATATCTAAATAATTATTACTAAAATCATACCCCAAAACATTCTTCAACTTAAAATCAATGTATTTAGCTAAGCACACTGTCTTAGAACCCCCAAAGCTACCATAGGTCTCAAAGGAGGGTCATTAACATTTTTATGAACCTTAAGGATACCAAAATAAGAGGATATGATATGTTTCTTTACCTCTATACAATTATAATCCTCTTTTGTTAAATCACCAGACATTAAAAATCATATAAAACAACATCAATCCCTTTAAAAGCAAATTCATCTTCCTGCTGTGAAACTACCACATAGGTTACCATGTCCCATAAAAGTTAACACATTTTTGATTATATAATATAGTATCTGTAAGGACTATCCCTTCCTCTTATCCGCTTTCATAACTCTAATTGACATTCTTTACTTAGTGCATTCAGTAAACTATTTTCTTATGTGGCCAAATAAAAAAAAATGTCTGTTGTATTAGTACCAAATAAATTCCTAAATTCCACTTCACATAGCATTTCAAACTGATTTAAGGCTGGATTTATGGGGGGGGGGGTAAAAGAACTTTTTATTTTTGCTTTAAACCCCCTCCCTGTAATGTGTAACCATCAAATATTAGCTGTAAATTTATTTTTCTGATGAACAATTTCAACTCCACTAACAAATCAACTAAGCAAGTACCCCTGGCTGGGACAAAAGTAAATCCTTTAATAAATAAATTAGCATAGGTCTTATCTAAAACCAAATGACTATAATTATAAATCTTAAATCCTTTATAAATAAATACATTTCCATTCAATTCATTTACATCTAAAACATTTTCCCTTTCAGTCTGTTCCTAATGCATATTGTGATTCCCCCTCCTCCTATAACTGGCCGTGTTCACAAAATTGTCATGTTGTGTTAACACTTCTGACCGTCTCATGGATGAGAATTCTAAAAATTAATTAGTGTTTAAAATAATATCACACTCAAAAACTTCATTATTATCAGGCCGTATAGCCGCAGGGACATTGGGTGAAGCATCAGGCCCATAATTAACATCAGGATTTGTTACTTTTATATGATTATTCAAAGGATAAACTTTCCCATTTTCATAGTCCCTCAAGTCCTTTATTAACCTTTTGCATTTAGAGTTGTAATTAATCTTACATTCATTTTTAATTCTGCCAGTAATATTATCAAACTTATATGTTATAGACTCAGAAAGTAAATCATTCATAATAAATACCTCTAAGCCCCTAATCTCTTTTAATAAAATGTCCATCATACAATTATTGTCCTTAATGATTAATGCCATAAGTCCAAGTCTTGAATGATTGAAAAAGTCCACCAAATCTCGGTGGAATGCCGATCCAGCAGTAACACCATTTGGGAACTTATAAAAGTGTAGTCCCTTCAGCACCCTCTGGTAGCAACTCCTTTTGGAAGCAACTTTATTCCCTGGCTTGAATGATAATGTTTCGATTAACAATGTATTAAGATTACGGTCTTTAAAATTATGAACTGTATTTTATGTTTGATATTAATGTATTTTTAAAACTGTTAATGTTTTATATGTTAGAGTACCTATCTATATATTTACTTATTTATTGTAGTGTTTCTTAAAAGAACTTCAGGGTTAATTGATTGATTAAATTATTAGAAGATGATGTCATGATTGCTTTAGTATATATATATATATATATATATATATATATATATATATATATATATATATTCTTCTGTAGTGCTGGTTATTCTGATGAAGTCTGTATTTTTGGACGACACCACTTAGTATTTATTATTAAACTGTGAATTCTCCGACCTCACCATTCCTGCCTTTGGTGTTTGTTTTCTGATTCCTCAAACTTTCACAACTTGTCATAACAGAATTTAACATATGAGTTTGACAATTCAAAATTCTGAAAATCAAAGTTGCAGAAGTATATACTTTTCCCCCATACCTATTAATAATTTCACATGCGTATCAGAAAGAGTAGGATTGGAATTAAGTGCTTAGCAGCAGTGTGATCAACTCAATCTATAGCTGCTGAGTCAGGTTTGGGAAAATATATATAAAAATTTAAAAGACTGAGGAACTTTATTCATGTTATTTGCCTTTTTAGGGGCAGCTGGCTAACTATCTGGAAAACTGCAGGCAGTAACACACACATCCTCAAAAGCAGACAGAACAGGAGAAATTAATATAGGTTCTGGAAAATCCTTCTGCAGCAACTCAGTATTTTTGAGGTTCTGAGAAACCTCAGTGTTCTCCCATTGAAAACACTAGCACACTCTAGCAATAGTCTCAGAGAAAGAGAAATACCCACAGGGAGAATCAGAAAATGAGCTCTCTTTTGAGTCTGAACAAGAAATCTGAGGAAAAACCTGCACCCACCCTGCATCTTCCTGTTCCAATTCAGAACCTTGAATCTCTTCAGAAGAACAGGACTCTCTCGCTTTCTTTTACCAGAAAGTGCTCTACAATAAGGATCAATAGTCTGAATTAAACCCTGAGCCAGACCAAATAACTACTTATATACAAAGAAAATTGAGGTGGAGTAGATAAGTGCTTGGTTTTCTGATTCTTTTTGACAAGATAAATGGGGCCAATTGTTTTACTAATGGCGGCAGCAGCAGCAACTTCCCTAAAGATGGGTACTACAGTCTAACCAAACAGGGAGACCTTCCCTGTTCCCTGTCCCAGGACTGACAAGAGGGACTTTGCCTTGCCACGTAGGGGACCCCATCAGTCACAGAAGATGTGACTAACCTCTGGTCCATAGTGGCTGTAAATGCTACAAAAGAGGGATCCAGGGTAAAAGATGGGTGATCCATTATAAACAATTGGCCATAACAGAGACAGACATCTGTGGCTGAAACAAATTGACAGCATGCTGTGGTGGCAAAAGCTCTTTGCTTATTTTTTCCTTTTTGTGGCTAGAAGAAGGAATGACCATGGGACTGGTAGTCTGTTCCATTTTCAGTCCAACAATTATGCTTCCTTACTGCAGAATATAAGCAGCAATTTCCAGTAAATACTACTAGTCCACAAAAGTTACTTATTTTGACAGAAAAAATGCAATAAAAAGCACTTTAAAGCACTATGCCAATCCCACAAAGTAAAATAACACAATTTCTCCACAGAAAAAATGTTTTGTTACTTTACACCACTTTTAAAACTGAGAGAAAAATTCAAGCAGTCCATTTAAAAGTACATTACGGTCTTGACACAGTCTGTTAAAACACACACTCCAAGCTTTAAAATAACTTTCCTGAAGAGGAAAGTAAAAAAAAATCAATAAAATTAAGAAAATGGAAGTTTTTTTTCCTCCAAAGGGAACTTATCTGGCCAGCAAGGAAAAGTACAAGCCGGCCAGTTTTCCTCAAAAGCCTCAGAGAAACATATTGTTCTGCCTCAGTAAAATTCTGAAGTTTTGCACCCAAACTTGTCTTTTAGTCAGCTCAGCTTGAGCTGACTGACAGTTTGGGCATATGGAAGGTGCCCTGAAGCTTTGGAAGCTGGCAAGCTGTTATGCTTGGCAGGATATAATCCATACAGCTATGGCTACTACAGCAGTGATCAGTATGATGGACAATGATATTTCTTCTGTGCCTTGGTTCCAATGCATCCTGCATGCATTTTATTTTGGTGTGCAAAGATTTTGTAGATATTAATTGAAATGTTGTACTTCATGTGTAGTTCTATTGTTTTATATGCTTAGAATACTAACAGTAAGGCTTTAGCTTTTCTTTGAAATATACCTTCCAGAGGTATCAACAGCAATACATGTAGTAACCTGCTACTTGTTTGCCACTGTATAAACTCCTGTCAATAATAGAAGTGCACTTTAACTGGTGATTGTCTGAAAAGACACCTACCACTCACTGTTTATAGTAAAGTTAGCCTATGATATTCTACTGCAGTAATGTGTGAATCTTGTTGTCTCTGTTTTTTTCTGTACAGCTCCCTTTCATTGCAGCAAAAAAGAACATCTGATTTATGGTTCTGTCCATTTGTATACTTCTGATCTTTAATTCCCCACCCCTCTCTTAAATTATCTGTACACAGTGTCTGATATTTCTGTTACAATTTAATTAAATCCAGTGTTGTGCTAGTTACTTACAAAAGTAATAAGTTACTATTACTAGTTACTTTTCTAAAAAAGTAATATATTACTATTACTAGTTACTAACTAAAGTAACGTGTTGCTTTTACATAAGTATAGTTTATCAATTATAATACTGAGATTTACTCACACAAGTAAGCACATGCCTATAAGTATATTATTAAAGTTGTATACACAATGTTACAATGATGATGAATAGCATTTAACAGTTGAAAAACTTCAGCAGATTAGTCTTTATAGCTGGGTGGCACAGTGGTTAGCATTGTCACCTCGCAGCAAGAAGTTCTGTGGTTCAATTCTCAGCTGGGTTGCCTTCTGTGCAGAGTCTGCATGTCATCCCTGTGTTTGCGTGGGTTTCCTCTGGGTGCTCTGGTTTCCTCACACATTCCCAAGACATGCTGTATGTGGATTCAACATTTTAAATTGGTCGTGTGTGTGTGTGTGTGTGTGTGTGTGTGTGTGTGTGTGTGTGTGTGTGTGTGTACTGGGTTGGCAATTTGACAAATTAAAACTCTACTGCCACTTGTTCTGCAGACTGATAATCCACCATGGTGATCCCTCATGGGCACACAGCTTGAAAGAAGAAGAGTAGTCTTACTATAGTTAGAGTAGCAGATGATGAATTAAACCAAAGCAGCCAGCATCACACAATTAAACCAAAGCCAAAAATTCCATCCCGCACAA
>NW_025052490.1:0-12312 GCF_019279795.1 Protopterus annectens | reverse complement strand
TGGCATGAACATTACAGAACAGACTGATATTGGCAACATCCTGGCAGATAGGTTCAGTGCTAACTTTACACCCCTCTCAGACCCTAAAGGGCCCATATCTATATGGGAACAATGCAGAGTCCCTACAATCACAACTATGCAGTTCAAAGCTGCACTCTCTAAAGCCAAGAACACAGCATCCATGGGACCGTACAACATCCCAGGCTGCATTTTCCACAAACTTCAGAATAAACTGGCCCTCCACTTAGGCACCATATTCAATAATAGCTTTCCGTCAGGCATTGTGCCCCCTGAATGGCGCACAGCAACAGTTATCCCACTCCACAAAGGTGGTGCCACAATGGACCATGGGAACTATTGTCCTATATGCCTGACTAGCCTGTTCTTCAAGGCTATGGAGCACATCATCATGGATCTCATTCACAGAGACATTGGTGGCCTCCAAACCTTTGATCCCACCCAGTTTGGATTTGTTAGGGCAAGACCATGCCTCCTAAACCTGGTGGACTCCTTTGAGACAGTTACCAAGGCATTAGATGAGGGTAAGGTGGTCCACTCAGCCTACTTTGACCTCTCAAAGGCATTCAACACCGTTCCCCATTCTGGTATTATCAACATACACATCCACCTGAACATTAACCCCTACGTCATGAGATGTTTTGCAAAGTGGCTCATGGACAGAACCCACACAGTGAGGGTAGCATACCCTAGGTCCTACTGTAAAGCAGTTACAATTAACATCTCCCAGGGCTCAATCATAGGGCCCCTCATGTTCAGTATATGCTTCTCTGAGGTACAGGCTAGCAAAGGAGGACTTAGGCTGAAAAGGTTTGCAGATGACTGCAAACTAGGGTCCATGATTGATTACCCAGCTGATACAGACACCCTCCATAAGGGTGTCACTGAGACGGATACCTAGTGTCAATAACATAGCCTCAAGCTGCATGCCACAAGGTGCATAGACATCCCCTTTGGATTACACCAGTTACCTGTGGACTATCACATAGGTGGTAGTCCCCTACATACATAAGATGTAATAAGGGATCTTAGAACACAAGAAGATAGCATTTACCTCTTTGATAACCATATTGGCAAGGTGGTGTGGATATCCTTCTACGTGGCCCCCCTAATCTCTAATGGGCTTGTATCCAGAACAAAGGCAGCCATTGTGCCTCTCTACTCATGACTTATAAGACACATTAAAGGGTACAACACCCCATTTGGGATGTACCTTATGAGACAACAGCAACAGCTTGAAACACCACAACATTACCACACCAAGAGGAATACTGACTTCTGAAGGATGATGTATGCAGCCCAACTACAGAAACTCCAGCTGTACTCATTTGCATAACGCATACTCGGAAGTGATCTCTGCTGGACATACAAGGCCCATGTCCAAAACAGTATTGATGGATATGCTCCACATAAGCAAAAGCCCCTGAGAGCCACATGCTCTGGGATATGTACCTAAACTCAACGATAACTAGGACGTGCTGGAGGGATACATTCCTGACCCAGACACTCCCCATGCTTTGGAACATGATTCCTATGTACATTAGGCAGGGACCCTCACTAGCACTCTTCAAGAGAAACCTTGATAGGTGGATGGGAGACGGACGTACACCAGGGATCACTGTAGTGGCTCTGCTGGACAGATGCGCAGGGAACTAATGAGTCTGCTGTTCAGAGGCACATGAAACTAACCTAGGGAGGTGGAGCAAGCCAACACACTGTAGCTAGGCTTGTAAATGCCCTTGGCCAGACAGCATAGTACCTACCTATGAACCTATGATCCTATTACATGTCTTTTGTGCATGGATAATTAACTAGTTCTTCCATTTCACTTAGCTATCATGCTGATACACTGTCTGGTGACTACAAGTCATATGTATCCTGTTATTGTGTATTGTACATGCCAATAGACATACCTGATGATTGCCTAACATAACAGTAATGCTATGTAAAATGTTAGACATATCTACCTACAATACTATACATTACACAGTTTGTGGCACAATATCCCACAATGCAAATCATAATTGCACAGCAGGCCCTCATTCGACATGTTATTCTCAGTTATATGCCCATACATATGCCTACTGTTACATTATATCAACATATACTATTCCCTGTTATGGCACATACTTGTTGGACCAACCCTGCCACTGACAGCAGCAGGAGTGGAATTGTTGTGTTCAAAGTCCTTATATAGCATCCCTTGTGGTGTATGAGGTGTTTACCTTGTGGCCTACAGCAGTACACACATAATTTCTATGAGCATTACTATGCTCAGTGATACATCACTACAAGATACCTTTTGCACTATATGCATTGCATACACTTTAATTATTACAGAACAGGTACTACATACACTGACATACTGAGTGTTCTACATACCTTATTAGTAACCCGAGTTGTCGTTGACGGTAATTTAAATCTTATTCGGTTTGTGTTGCAATCCTCGTTGTAACATTTTGCTGGTATATACAGATGGTTTGAATGTTTGACAAGCCATCCTTTTATACGTAAATATCAGTAACATGTGGTATCCTGCCATCAATTCCAGAGTAGATGATTACATGCACATCAGCTGTGCAGCTACTCCATTAGCCAATAACATGGCAACAGTGGTGTATAATTGAATACTCCACTTGGGCGTTATCCCTTTGCCCTACCTTCGAGGAAGACGGCCTGGATGTGTTATTTGTGATGAATTGCAACAGCTATATGGAGACACACAGAGATATATTAGCTTCATGACCCCCGTGGATTGTGTGTAATGGCTAGAGGATGTAGTTCTACATGTGAGTCCAACTGTTATATTTCTGAACATTGCTACTTCTGCAGGGTTTGTACCTGATACGTCTGCAAATGTTTAGGTCTGGCAAGAATGTTTGGGCAGCTCAAGGCTGTGTGGCTATGCATAGAGCGTTAGGTGGTTTGAAGTGTGCTCACCTGACATCTTTGGTATAATGTACATGTGTATCATACTGTGCTGTAAATCAGTAATTGGTAACACTTCCTGATGTATGCCCAGCCGTCTGAAATGGGATTATTGCAACCAAACCCTGTAACATCGGCGGCTGTTCCATTGTACAACAACAACTATTTCACATAGGGCCATGTTAGTGTGTCTCTGATAAGGAATGTTAAGGCTTCTGCAGATGTCATAGAGTGAGTGGATCTTTGTGATGTTATTACAGTATGTATTGCAATTGTTTCGGGTTTGGGGGAGGTGTAGGTGGGTGTACATAGCAGATGCAGGTGTGTAGGAACTGCATTTATACATATTCGATATGTGTGTGAGGGCTTCTTCCCTATTTGAAGACCTATCCTTTAGTGGACTAATACTATGGTAATTGCAGGCTGATTCATTAAGGCATTGTTAATTGGTTCCTGTATAGCATGCAGTTGATGTTGGTACTTCAATCCCTTCGGAAATACATCGATATGTAATAAAGTGTTGCCACATGAAAGCTGTCTCGTGTATTTCTGTCACAGATGTTTGCACTCATTGGAGTTGTGTTGGTGACTGAACCTCTTTGGCTAGGGTTGCCACCTTTTCAAATGGCCATAGTGGGACATTTGTAGGACACACTTCAGATTTTAGAGGCCGACACATACCCACGGTCAGTACAAAGTATAGAACTTTACATATATGCCTATATAAAAGCTTATTCTTGTAGCAGTTTACTTGCTTATCCTGTTTCTTGTTACATGTAGGTATTTTAGATACAGACATGACTATTTTATGCAACTATTACATTAAATATGGAATATGCCAAATGTCTCGAGATTGTAGGACATTAGTATTTGTACTCATTTTGGTCAGGACACTACCAGACATAAAGGGACTGTCCCTCGCAAGGTGGGACAGGTGGTAATCCTATCTTTGGCTCATGTCCATAGCACATATTTGTAATAGTGTATAGGCATATACTCTCCATATCCTTTGTTCATAACGTTCGGTTGTAGCGGAATTTATGATTGCTATGGTCCATGTTATACACATATTTGAAGACTTCAACTGCTGTATATGGGATACCCATGGATTCTGGAATGCACACAATTCCGACACCCACATTACCATTCCCAGACTCCCAAACCCCACAAAACCGAACACTCAAACCCGCGACAGTCAAACTCGTGAAAGCAACACAAATGCAGAACACACACACACGCACACACAAACACACTGCTACCCATCACATCCAAACAAACCATCCTACACTGCGTATGAACAGGTGGGCATGCCCCCATACACCCCCCCATGTTGGTGGTTGTGCACCCCACACCACACCTACTATAATAATCTACCTCCGAGTTAGCACAAACAGACACATAAAGCAAACCAACACCCACACATTACAGTCCCCCGGAAACACACACCACACTCAGAACACACACACACACTACAGCAATCAGAAACACACTTAAACACAGTACCTACCTGAAATGCAGCACCAGAAGCACTAACTAAATGTCCTTTAACATCGTAATAGTCGTACTCGTGGTTCTGGTGTTTCGGTACTGTGGTGTTTTGGTCTTTAAGCCTCGTGATTACGCACGTCCATATATATCGACATATATCTCTTTCTCACCTATGTATATATATATATATATATATATATATATATATATATATATATATATATATATAAATATATATATATATATATATATATATATATATATATAGCATACAACTTTCATTGGGTACATGGCGGTTTGTCCTATTTCCACAAAGTCCGCCCTTTTGTGTTTTAACCTGTCACAATACACAACTGCCGTTGGTACATCTCAGGTAGCTTAGTGGTAGGTTATTGTGAAGATTGTGTACATGGTTGAGTATTCTACTCCTGGCAGTGGTCGTTTTACCTCTCAGAGCAGGCACTGGTAGTACAAGGGTGAATAATGCACATTTCAGCTGATGTGGGCAGCTTTACCCATGTTCTGCATGATATTCAGCAAAAGTTAGACCTGTGTTGCGCTTATCCGTGTAGTCATGTTTAAGCACCGCTTACCGACACTTACTGATGCAATAACCTGCTAACATGTGCTTAAATGTGCTTTAATGACCTATATCCAACATCCCTTATTCAGGACATCAGAATGACATAACAGCCCTTGCAGGCAGTTAAACGGGACATTAAACAACACAGTCACTGGCTTTACCACTGAGTCATCTGGGATATGTACAACTGTTATGGTGTTTAGTATGTAGAGTGTACTACAGCAAACAAATGTGTAACTCATTTGGTGTACATATGTATGATACCTGTTAATGGTATGTCCAAGTCAGGCTTAATGGATATCTTCCACCTATGGGAATCCATGTCACAGTGAGCCACACACTGTAATGAGCTACACCTTTACACAACCATAACTGGAGAATGCTGGGGTGATAGATACTTGTCATGGGTACTCCCCATGCTTTGGAACTACATCCCTGATTACATTATACGGAGCCCCTCATTAACACATCAGGGAATCCTTGCAGAGTGGGTGGGGAACAGTAGTTACACCCCAGGGATCCCACAATTGGCTCTGCTCCACAGGGGGACAGTTAGTTAATTAATGGGGCGGCGACAGTAGACACATTTTGGCTAGGCTTATGAATGGCCTCAGACAGTTAGGTATGTACCTACCGATGTACCTAGGAACCTATACATACAGTATCAATGCATGCTGATAGCTTAATTTACTGTTCAGGTATTGCCTTACCTTGTGCCAATAGCAGTTGTGTGTGCAATAGTTGAGGGCTGCCTATGTAGGATGCACATAGTAGACCACCTATACATGACAATTTACAGGTGGTCATGTGTGTGCCATTCGTGTTTACTGTGTGTGCAGGTGGAGAAGAGTGTCAGTCCATAGGGGCCTACACTGTCAGTGTGTATGCTATACATTCCCTCTTTGCCAAGGCATGGGCATACTGGGCATGTCTCCATCTGCCTACTGGGGCTGGCACAGGGTGTTCATTGTCTGAGTCCCTCTATGCCTGTGGTGCCCTTGGCAATGGTGGTGGGCTGTGAGGGCCTTCACCATTCTGTCCCTGCTGCAGCTGTCTCCGCAGGATCATATTATGTAGCATGGCACATACTATGAAGATGTGGGCAGACGTGCCTGGAGAGTACTGCAAGGCTCCACCTGATATGTCCAAGCAATGGAACCATGATTTCAGCATCCCAAACACATGCTCTATGATGATTCTGGTTTGTGCGTGTGCCTCATTATGGTGTTCTTGTATGGGTGTGTGTGCATTTCTGATGGGAGTCATCATCCACAGTTCCAGTGCATAGCCAGCATCCCCCACCAGGTGACCGTATGGTATGTCCCCCCCCCTGGCAAATACCTGGTACAGCTGTGAGGCATGCCAGATGTGGGAGTCGTGGTACCTTCAAGGGCTGCCGGCACACACATCCATGATAATGCCCTGGGCATTGCACATAACCTGGCAGTTGATGGAGTGGTATCCCTTGCGGTTTATGTAGTGCTTACCATGCTTACTGGGTGGTGACTTGATGTGTATGTACATGCAATCTATTGCACCCAGTACCTCTGGGTAGTCTGTCACATGGTGGAAGAGACGCTGGCCAACTCCTCCTGCATTCAGGGGAAATATATGTGCTCACTGGCATGTAGTAATATGGCATCCAGGAACTGGTGGAATACCCTGGATGCTGATGCCTGTGAGATCCCCATGATATCCCCGGTTTGCCTTTGAAAGGTACTTGTGGCTAGTATTCTCAAGCTTACACATACCTTCGTGTCCACTGGGATGGGTTCCCTCTGTTATTCCTGGCTCTGAGTCATGGCCAGCACAGCTCAACGATGTGCTGTATGGTGTCCCTGTCCACCCTGCAACGCTCTACTATCTCCAGATCATTTCAACCCTGGTAGGTTACCCTTGGTCTGAACACTCTTCTCCTCCTCCAGTGCCTGAGGTAGTTGTCAGCATCATCCTCCACACCACCTTCAGTCTCCAACACATGCTAATGAATCAAAGCTATGGTGGCCCCTACCATGTACATTTTAAAAGTTCCCCATCTGTTTACACCAATGGTGCAGAGTGTTTGAGAATACACAAGTGTGTGTGTGAGGTGCTTTCACACTTTATACTATTGTGCTTTGGAAGCTGCTGATATCATTGGGTGGCTATGTGCAATTCCAGCTGCAGGGTATCTTACTTGTGGGTTTCACAGCAGGTACTGCTATTGTGAGACCTGTAGTGTTGAATTACACTTGGCTGCCATGATTCATCTATTGCGCTTTACTTCACTTTTCAACCCTATTCCTCTCCCATTGTCAGGCATGCATCCAGCTGCCTGATTTCTTGTTTTGAACTTTCCCAAACCAGGATTGTGTTGTGAAATGTGTTATGTAGCTGATCTACTGCAGGCTTGCTTTGTTCTGCTGTGACAGTTCTCTTTTCTTATCAGTACAGCAACTCCCCTTTCCTGTTCTGCAGGTAGCTGCTGGCAGCCTTGTTAGCTGTTGTCAATGGCCCACGCTGAGTTCCTAGTTGTTAATTACTCATTTGTACTCCAATTACCATGCTGCAGCATTTCCTTATTGTCTTCCCGTAACCTTCCTGTTTCAGCTGTGTTGCTCACCGCCCGCGGCCATTTACCGGGTTTTGAGCATGTTTTCATCCACGTTCATATGCACTTTCGGTCACCTTATGTGCTGTCAGATAAGCAAAGCTATGGCTAGGTACACACCCCTATCTTGCGGCTTTGCTTAGCAACAGGCAACCCAGATTACCGATGCTCCAATGAGCTTACAGCTACGGCGGCGCACCCCTCACATGATGTCATGTTTACCTCCAGGCCACTCCTCAGTATTGTACTGCTATGCAGTGTGGTACATGCTTATGTCAGCGGGGCATTTGTGATTCAGTATTACTTGACTCATTTGCATGGCATTGACTACTGATTCCTAGTTACCGTGTGGAACACTTTCACAGACCCTTAGCAACCCTTGCGCCATGGTTGTGGTGTAGCATGCGTACCACTGACTATTATGGCGAATTCATGAATTGTGTTACATTGCAGTTTTATGACATCTAAATATATTTTCCTTGTGATCCCGTTTGCGCACCCATGCACTGCGATTTTACTTTGCGTTAGTGTGGCCATGATATTAAATGTTATTTTTTATGTGTTGTGCATGTTTTTTTATGCCATTGGCTATATATTTAGCCATTGGCATATATTAGCATTATAATACATACGTTTGATCTGCTTTCATTGCTCCAATGTTCTGTTTGAAAAAATGTAAACTGTTTTTTAGGTTTACATTTTTGCATGCTTACACTACGCCTGCACCACTTCATGAATCGCTATATACCTTCATTTGCATGCTACACTGCTGTACATGGGGTAATTAGCATACATGTGCCGGGAGCTGCGTAGTTCTGGCGTACGCTGGTAGTGCACGTGGAAACAGCTCATTCCTGGATCGCTCGGCGGCCATATTTGGCATTAGATCGCCAATGCTATGCCTGCGCCTGGAGCAAGCTTCATGAATCCCAGGGTATGTGTTTGTATGGAAGTGTGAATATTTGTTTATGGGGTCATGAATGAATCTGTGTGTGTGTGTGTGTGTGTGTGTGTGTGTGTGTGTGTGTGTGTGTGTGTATGTAGGAGGGGGTGTCTTTGCCAACCTGATGCATGAATCATTAGACAAAACATTACCACCATCAGGTCTGACAACACTAGTGTTAGCTAGAGTGCAATTTAGAGGTATGGTAATGAGCTAATAATAAAGTCTTTTGCATTGCAGCCATGGCTGTCTTCGAATCACATTTTATTACCAACATGTAAACTGTCCTAAATACTTGTATAATAAAAAAAATGAAAAATGGAATATTTGGCATTTTTGTTTGCATTATACATAAAATATCTTGTAGTGTAAGGTCTGATAATCTACTAGTTCTGCACTAATGAACATTTTTCTCTGGTTCTGTTTTTTCCATATAAACAATAAACATATTTGCATGTGCTCACATATATGTGTACACACGGGTTCACTACATAATACTGAAATTTCACAATCCAGAGACTCTGAAAACAGAGGACCAGAATCTTGAGATTGCGGAATCTTGAACTAAAAAAAAAAAAAAAAACTAAAACATAAAATATACTTTTGTAACATTTATGCAGAGGGGCAAGTCCCCCTGCACCCCCCACATGGGGGGTTGTACCCCCCATGCCCCCTACAACTTAAATATGCCAACTCCAAGATCACACTACTGTGGAGTGAATGGCAAAGTTCCCGTTCTGCGCTGTACAGAATGCACATTCACTACATTCGAGATTCCGCAATCTTGAGATAGCGGTCATCGGTATTCAGAGTCTCAGGATTGTGGAATTTCGGTATTATGTAGTGAACCTATATAGACACACACACACACACACACACACACACACACACACACACACACACACACACACACACATCATTAATCTATGTCTGTATTTATTATTTTGGATGTAAAAGTCAAAATAAGAACAGGTGGCCTGGATTCCAAAATAAATAGCATGATGCATTACATGAAATTACCCTGTGAGTGTTGAAGGTAACTTGGAGAAATATCACTTTCAGCATCATATCACACACAGCAGCAGTATGTATGACTGAGTCCATTTCTGTTTTACAGACCCTGCATTTGGCTGTTTCTACCACCTTTTCAATGGACTTTGTAAACAAACATATATGTCGTCCACTGTCTTGGGCCACCTTTATTAGCATCTCATTTTTTGGTTTCAATTCACCTTAACCAGTCCTGTGTCAAATATTGTCCAAGATGGGATATTCCGAGGAGATCTCTTTACTTGCAACTGTATTTAAGGATTACCTGTTTTCCTTTCTTTTGTTTTATAACAAATTCAGTTGCTGTTTGATTTTTACCTACCTCTGGTTTGATTTCCAGTACCACATAATACCGAAATGCTTCTACTAAACTAAGCAAAGATGTCATCTTAAACTTCTTCTCCTTGTGCCATCTACACAATCAACATTGTCAGCTGTATTGCTCACCTAAGGAGGAGAAAAGTGAATGTTAACAATACACCCTGGCTTTTCCAGTTTTCATGATCCTAATGCAAAAAAATAGACAAGACCTAGAGTCAACGGCTAAATCATAAGTCCCCAACAAACATACAATACTATAATCAAGTCTGGATTTACACAAAAATACAAATTAAGAATGACAAAAAAGCAACATTACCTGGACCCTCAAGTTAACCCAAAAATTACCCCTTCAAGTTCTTTTATATACTCCTTCACCCATGGACTCACTTGACCCCTAACCCTTGCCCTGATAACTCTCCCTCAGATATTGCTGCAAAATACAACTCTCACATCACTGAATCCATAGCTTCTCTCACTACTAACCCCTCTCAGTTATCCTTGCATCTTCCCCAAGCCCAAAACTTAACTAGTCCTTATTTCTCATTAAAACCTGTTTCTGCCTCTTTTATAAAACAATTACTAGCTAAAAATCCAACCTTGCACTCCTTCTGTTGATAATCTTCCTTCTAAATATCTGAAACTTGCTTCTTTCTCCATTGCTTATTCTGTATCTATCTTAATCAATCTTTCTATTAAAGAATGTTATGTCCCACTGCTGTGGAAGAAATTTTATATCATACCACTTCATAAAGGAGGATGCTCTACTGACATTTACAACTTTAGTCCTGTTGCCATTTTGTCCCTCTTTATAGAATATTAGAAAACTGCATTCACTATTAGCTTTCACATTATCTATTTCAGGAAAATCTTCTTGACACTACTCTTCATGGTTTCAGACCTAACCATAGCACAATTACTGGTCACTTAGCTTTCCTGGACCCTGTTATTTAAGCCAGAGATAACAATATGTTAGTCTCCTCCCTCTTTGTACACCTTTCTAAGGAGTTTGATTCATTATCACATATCTACTCTTACTACACTCAAAATGGCTGACGTGGGACTGTAACAAACTATTCTTCACTGGTTTTCCAGTTAACTATCTGATGGGTATCAGTCAGTTAAATAGTTGTCTTCATAGTGCAGCTTTCTTGTCATCTATACTGGTGTTCCACAAAGCTGTATCCTTGTCCCTCAAATTTTTACTATATTTATCAATGACCTTTATATGTCCTCACAACAGGCCACTCTTATACAATATGTAAATTAATCCTCTGTCATCTGCATTGCTGATAGCCTTACCTAATGACATAGCTTTACAAAAAATGCTTTTAACTCTATTGAATCCTGGCTTTTACACAACACACTACTCCTAAATAGTAAAAAAAAAATAGTCATATTTTTCCCCAAATATGCACCCCTTAAAAATAATAATACTATAATATCCTTACTAAACATCAAGAGAGATGTGCTTTCCAACACGAAGCTGTTGCTGTTACAATAGATGACCAACTGCAATTTGACATCCATATCCAATCGTGCATAAAAACACATAAAAAACTTTCTACGCTTTATAGGTCAAAAAAAATCTTATCAACCTCTCGAATGCTACTCTGGCTGCTGCATAACTCCTTCCCATACCTCTCAACCTCTTAGAGCAAAAAATATGGACAAAGCCTAAAATGATGGAGGGATAAATAGGGGCAGATTTTAAATATTGCTCTTACAAACAGAAAGTTGATAGAATAATAGGTTTTGTATTAGCATGATTTTTCTGAAGGATGTGGAGTCTTACACTCAAATGTCTGTCATTATTTAATTACTACAATCCTCAGCTATTTGCCAGAAAGGTACAGATTTTGGGAGGAACACACCAAAAATATGAGGCAAAAATCTAGACATTCTGGGAAAATCCATACAATTGAGAGGTATGCAGTCCTTCCATCCCTGCTCTGTGTCTTTATCATCCTTACCAACATAAATAACATCTTCAAATCACAGTTGGAGTCTTGTTATAATTCAGTAGTAAAGTTTGCAATTAACATGCCCTATAAATCCCACCACCACATTGTTCCAAAATAATTAAATTGGCTAGAACTACTTAACCTAGAGATATTCAATCAGCTACTCCTCACTTACAACATTATTCACCCACCATCTTCCTACCCTGTCATCAGCTCACTACTTAGCTCTTGCCTTACAAATTATCCCATGCTCTCCTCTGATAAACATCTAATGGTCTATCAGCCTAGTAAAATCATTGGCGTTGGTCTTTACTCCTGCTCTGTGGTCATAGCTTGGAAAAAAAATTCCTTAGATATCAGACTATTCCCTAGCACTCACATATTTAAAAATTTCTTACAAGAACTCCTGCACACATACTGGCCCTGTACA